>NC_138775.1:3894319-3986819 GCF_965119305.1 Pelophylax lessonae
ATCCTTCCCGGAGCGCTCAGAACAACATTCATACAAAAAAATATATATAAAATTCAATTTTTTTCTATTTTTTTTCCTTCCTCCGTCATAGGAAAGCTTCTCTCGCTCTCCGTTCAAGCTTCTAGATATAAATACATCATTATGAGAAAATCAATTCTCAGTATATTTTGTATCTCTTTTATTCCTCTCAAGCTGTTGGCTAGTGCAATTCCCCTGGCGTTTAACAGACAAAATAGCTTTACACCTTGCTGCAGGCACATATTCATTTAGTGTTGATTTATACAAGCCGGCAATATGTTTATTTATCTTCCTGACAGGATGTGCGCTGTTATTCATTATTAAATGTATCAGCCGAGCTTTTTCTTCTTTGTGGAGGCGCCAATTTCCCCCCAGAACGCAATGCGTAACAGGCGGAAATGATGGACGCATTGCTATCCAGTGAGATTTGTGAACGGTTTGGAGGCAGCGCCTGTCATTAAGTCTGTTTTTAGAAGAAATGTTTGCATACCATATATAATATAATACAATATTATACATAATTCTATATACGTTGTAATAAAATGATACACAATTCCGGTCTAGTGTCACGTTCACTTTCTGCCCCAAGAAGTCATAAAAAAATTAAAAATGATCCCGAAAAATGTTTAAAGTTTTAAAATATTATTTTGGGCTTCTGGAAATGCGTGCAGGTGATTTGGGCATTTGGCATTTACAATTGTTAACCCTTTGGAGCATACATGGGTAATTTAATGATAAACTGTCGGAGTTCCTGAGCGTGCCGTTTTTACCAATTGGGTGGTACAAGGGGCGGATCCTCTGTACTCCTGAGTGTGCTGTCCTTCCACCTACAGCCACCAGGGGCTTCGATTGGGTGGGGCAAGGGGTGGATCATCTGTACTCCTGAGTGTCCTGCCCTTCTACCTCCAGCCACCAGGGGCTCCGATTGGGTGGGACAAGGTGTGGATCCTCAGAACTCCTGAGTGTTCTGTCCTTCCACCTATAGCCACCAGGGGCTCTGATTAGGTGGGACAAGGGTAGGACCCTCTGAACTCCTTTGTGGTCTGTCCTTCCACCTCCAGCCACCAGGGGCTCTGATTTGGTGGGACAAGGGTTAGATCTTCAGAACTTTTGAGTGTGCTATCCTTCCAACTCCAGCCACCAGGGCCTTTGATTGGGTGGGACAAGGGGCAGATCCTCAGAACTCCTGAGTGTGCTGTCCTTCCACCTCCAGTAACCAGGGGCTCTGATTAGGTGGGGCAAAGGGCGAACCCTCAGTACTCTTCAGCGTGCTGTCCTTCCACTTCCAGTCACCAGGGCCTCTGATTAAGTGGGGCAAGGGGAAGGTCCTAGGAACACCTGAGTTTGCGGTTCTTCTGCCTCCAGGCACCAGGAGCTCTGTTTGGGTGGGACAAGGGGCGGATCCTTTTTAACTCCTGAGTGTGCTGTCCTTTTACCTCCAGCCACCAGGGGCTCCAATTGCGTGGGACAAGGGGGGGATCCTTGGAACTCCTGAATGTGCTGTCCTTCAACCTCCAGCATCCAGGGGCTTCGATTTGGTGGGACAAGGGGCGAATCCTTGGAACTCCTGAGTGTGCTGTCCTTCCACCTCCACTCACCAGGGACTCCGATTGGGTGGGACAAGGGGCAGATCCTCCATTTTCTGTGTCTGCTGTCCTTTCACCTCCAGCCACCAGGGTCTCTGGTTAGGTTAGACAAGTGGCCGACCCTCAGAACTCCTGGGGTGGCTGTCCTTCTACCTCCAGCCAACAGGGGCTCTGATTGGGTGAGACAAGAGGTGGACCCTCAGAACTCCTGAGTGTGCTGTCCTTCCACCTTTAGTTCTTGATTGCCTGAGGGAACCACAAATGGTGCCCCCTCCTCCATGCCCCTGATTAACTACTTTAAAGAGATTGTAAAGGCAGAAGGGGCATTCTATGCATTAAGATAAAAAGCCTTCTTTGTGCAGCAGCCCCCCTAATACTTACCTGAGCCCCATCTCCATCCAGCAATGTCCAGGAGTCCCTCGGCCACCCGGGACTCTCAATCCTGATTGGCTGAGACACATCAGTGAAGTCATTGGCTCTCATTGCTCTCAATCAAAGTCAGCTAGCCAATAAGGAAAGGGGGGGCAAACCGCAGCTCCGTGTCTAAATGGACACACAGAGCTGCGGCTCGGCTTGGTTGCCCCATAGCAAAATGCTTGCTGTGGGGGCACTCAACGGGATGCAGGAGCCAGGAGCAGCGAAGAGGGACCCAAGAAGAGGAGGATCCGGGCTGATCTGTGCAAATACAATTACACAGAGGAAGGAAGTATAACATGTTTGTTATTTTTAATCCCTTCCCTACTGGCGCATTGTAAAATGACACCGGCAGGAACATTTCCTCTCTCATCCGCCCATTCTCACCACTCTCGCACGCCCCCGCTGATCCTGTGTGAGGATGAGATTGCGGTAACAGGCAGTTACCGGTCACAGTGCACAATAAAACACACACAGATTGCCCAGTAATAAAGAGTACCTGTCACCAGCCCATCATAGTACCTGTCACCACCCCTCACAGTACCAGAGTACCTGTCACCAGCCCATCAGAGTGCCGGTCATTAGCCCATCAGAATACCTGTCCTAGCCCATCAGAGTACCTGCCACAGCCCATCAGAGTACCCGTCACAAGCCCATCAGAGTACCCGAGCACCTGTCACCACCCCTCAGAGTACCCAAGTACCTCTCACAGCCCATCAGAGTACCCGCCACCACCCCTCAGAGTACCCGAGTACCTGCCACAGCCCATCAGAGTGCCTGTCTCCAGCCCAGAGTACCCGAGTACCTGTCTCCAGCCCAGAGTACCTGAGTACCTATCTGCAGCCAGAGTACCTGAATACCTATCTGCAGCCCAGAGTCCCTGAGTACCTTTATGCAGCCCATTAGAGTACCTGAGTACTGGTCTCCAGCCCAGAATACCTGAGGACCTATCTGCAGCCCATCAGAGTACCCAAATACCTATCTGCAGCCCATAAGAGTACCCAAGTACCTGTCACCAGCCCAGAGTACCTGTCTCCAACTCAGAGTACTCAAGTACCTATCTGTAGCCCATTAGAGTACCCGAATATCTATCTGCAGCCCATCAGAGTACCCAAGTACCTGTCTCCAACCCATCAGAGTACCCAAGTACCTGTCACCACCACAGAGTACCCGAGTACCTGTCTCTAGCTCAGAGTACTTGAGTACCTATCTGCAGACCATCAGAGTACCCAAGTACCTATCTACATCCCATCAGAGTACCCATCTCCAGCCCATTAGAGTACCCGAGTACCTGTCTCCAGCCCATCATAGTACCCAAGTACCTATCTGCAGCCCTTTAGAGTACATAAGTACCTATCTGCAGCCCATGCCTCATAGAATATACATTGGGGTGTTCATTTTCCAAAATGGGGTAATTTTATGGGTGTTTCCATTGTCCTGAGGCTCCAGGGCCTTCAAAAGTGTGATAGGTAGGAATGAAATTAGATGTGTAATTTATGCTCCTAGAATGCCTGAAGGTGCTACTTGGATGTTGGGCCTCTGTATGTGGCCAGACTGTGTAAAAGTCTCACACATGTGGAATTGCCATACTCAGGAGTAGCAGAATGTGTTTTGGGGTGTAATTTTTGCTATGTGCATGCTATGTGTTAGAAATATCTTATAAATGGACACCTTTGTGAAAATAAAAATATGTTTTCATTTTTTTTCCACATTTTCCAAAAACTTGTGGGAAAAAAATGACATGTTCAAAAGACGCATTATGTCTCCTAGGAAATATGTTGGAGTGTTTGCTTTCCAAAATGGGGTCATTTTGTGGGTAATTCAACTGTCCTGTTGCTCCAAGGCCTTAAAAATGTAATAGGCACGTGACATTTTTAATTTATGCCTTTAGAATGCCTGAAGGTGCTCCTTGGATTTTGGGCCTCTGTATGTGGCCAGGCTGAGGAAAAGTCTCACACATGTGGTATCACCATACTCAGGGGAAGTACCAACATGTATTTTGGGGGTGTAATTGCAAGTATACATATGTGTGAGAAATAACTTGTTATTATGACAATTTTGTGCAAAATAAATAAATAAATAATTTCTTCATTTTCCCAAGTATTGTGGGAAAAATATTACAACTTCAAAAAACTCACCATGCCTCTTACTAAATACCCTGGACTGTCTACTTTCCAAAAAGCTCTAATTTGGGGGGTATTTGTACTGTCCTGACATTTCAGGGTCTCAAAAAATTAAATAGGCCGTCAGTACTTCAGGTGTGATCAATTTTCAATGATTGGCACCATTGGTTTTAGACTCTATAACCTTCACACAGACTATTTTTACCAAGGATATGTAGCAGTATAAATTTTGGCCCAAATTTATGAACAAAAATTACTTAGTTGCAAAATTTTACAATAAAAGCTAAAAAAAAAAGATTTTTTTTTCACAATGTTGGCTCTTTTTTTCACTCATATCGCAAAAATAAATAAATAAATAAATAAATAAATAAATAAATAAATAAAACCACCAGTGGTGAATAAATACCACCAAAATAAAGTTATATTTGTTTGAAAAAAAAATTATAAAAATGTTGTTTGGGTACAGTGTTGCATGACTGAGTAATTGTCATTCAAAGTGTGAGAGCACTTTGTCTTTACCATTGCTTTAAGACTGGCCTTTTTCTGTCACTTTTTGTTTAAAGGAAAAAATCTGTATTTTTTTGCTAAAAAATGACCTAGAACCCCTAAATATTATATATTTTTTTAAAGCAGAGGCCCTAGAGAATAAAATGGTGGGTGTTGAAATTTTTTATGTGACATAGTATTTGTACAGTGGTTTTACAAACGCAATCTTGTGGTAAAAAAAATATGCTTTTTTTTTTTTTTCAATTTTATTGCCCAAAAACACAACCTAATACCCTCCTAACTAGCTCATCCATGTCTTTATGGACCCTGCTTTGTGCACTGGTGCGCAGTCATGTTGGAACAGGGAGGGGCCATCCCCAAACTCCTCCCACAAAGTTGGGAGCATGAAATTGTCCAAAATATCTTGGTATGCTGACGCCTTAAAAGTTCCCTTCACTGGAATTAAGGGGCCAAGCCCCACCCCTGAAAAACACCCCCCACACCATAATCCCCCCTCCACCAAATGATTTGGACCAGTGCACAAAGCATGCTCCATAATGACACGGATGAGCGAGTTTGGGGTGGAGGAACTTGACTGGCCTGCACAGAGTCCTGACCTTAACACCTTTGGAATGAATTACAGCAGAGACTGCGAGCCAGGCCTTCTCATCCAACATCAGTGCCTGACCTCACAAATGCGCTTCTGGAAGAATGGTCAAACATTCCCATAGACACTCCTAAACCTTGTGGACAGCCTTCCCAGAAGAGTTGAAGCTGTTATAGCTGCAAAGGGCTGTTTTATTCCTTTTATTTTTAATAATATATTTTTTTAATAATTGTTTTAATTTATCAATTAAATTTATTAATGTATAAATTAATTTATTAATAATTTAATAATAATTTATTAATAATTTGTATTCAATTTTACTGTTTTTTTTTTTGTTTTTTGTTTTTTTTTCTTCTAGGAATTACAGGCCTACAATTTAAAACAACAGATTTCCCTGCAAAACAATGTATCACTTTGACTTTCAAAAATACTGACATAATCAGACAGCCAGGCAGGCTAGGGGACCGTGCTAACGATTTCGGGTCACCTAATCCCTGTGGTAGCCTCTGATTGGCTACTATAGTAATCAGTCACTGTGAAGCCCACCCCTGTGTTTCTCTCTCTGTGAATGGGGAGGAAAGATACATTGTATCTCACGCTCTCCTTGCAGAGAGAGATAAATAATCATGTGTGGAAAAAATGAATACATAAATAATATAAATAATAATAATTATAATAAAAAATAAAGAAAAAATACCTAGATCAATGTTTGGTCTAGGTCAGTGCCAGGGTTAGTGTTTGGATCAAGGTCAAAGGTCAAGGTCAGGGTCAAAGGTCAGGGTAAGTATATTTTGATCAGTTTTTTTTATTTAATCAATTTTAATAATTGTTTTAATGTATTAAAATAAATGTATTAATTTATTAATTAATTTATTAATAATGTATTAATAATTTTTATTCATTGTATCTCTTTTTCCTTTCAGAGAGAGATAAATAATCGTGTGTGGGGGAAAATAAATAAATACATAAAATAAATAATAATAATTATAATAAAAAATAAAGAAAAAAATTCCTAGATTAATGTTTGGTCTAGGTCAGTGCCAGGGTTAGTGTTTGGGTCAAGGTCAAAAGTCAAGGTCAGGGTCAGTATATTTTGAGCAGTTTTTTTTATTTAATTAATTTTAATAATTGTTTTAATTTATTAAAATAAATGTATTAATTTATTAGTTAATTTATTAATAATTTATTAATAATTTTTATTCACTTGTACTGCTTTTTTTCCTTTTTTCTAGGAATTACAGGCCTACAATTTAAAACAACAGATTTCCCTGCAAAACAATGTACCACTTTGGCATTCAAAAATACTGACATAATCAGACAGCCAGGGAGGCTAGGGGACCGTACTAACAATTCTGGGTCACCTAATCGCTGTGGTAGTCTCTGATTGGCTACAACAGTAATCAGTCACTGTGAAGCCCACCCCTGTGTTTCTCTCTCTGTGAATGGAGAGGAAAGATACATTGCATCTCATCTGCTCCTTGCAGAGAGAGATAAATAATTATGTGTGGAAAAAAAAATATTAATAATAATAATTATAATAAAAAATACCTAGATCAGTGTTTGGTCTAGGTCAGTGCCAGGGTTAGTGTTTGGATCAAGGTCAAAGTTCAGGGTCAAAGGTCAAGGTAAGTATATTTTGAGCAGTTTTTTTATTTAATTAATTGTAATAATTGTTTTAATTTATTAAAATAAATGTATTAATTTATTAATTTTATTAATAATTTATTAATAGTTTTTATTCACTGTTACTGTTTTTTTTTTCTTTTTTTCTAGATCAATGTTTGGTCTAGGTCAGTGCCAGGGTTAGTGTTTGGGTCAAGGGTAAGTATATTTTGATAATTTTTTTTAATTAATTTTAATAATTGTTTTAATGTATTAAAATAAATGTATTAATTTATTAATTAATTTATTAATAATGTATTAATAATTTTTATTCATTGTATCTCTCTTTTTCCTTGCAGAGAGAGATAAATAATCGTGTATGGGGGAAAATAAATAAATAAAATAAATAATAATAATTATAATAAAAAATAAAGAAAAAAATTCCTAGATCAATGTTTGGTCTAGGTCAGTGCCAGGGCTAGTGTTTGGGTCAAGGTCAAAAGTCAAGGTCAGGGTCAGTATATTTTGAGCAGTTTTTTTTATTTAATTAATTTTAAATAATTGTTTTAGTTTTTTAAAATAAATGTATTCATTTATTAGTTACTTTATTAATAATTTATTAATAATTTTTATTAACTTGTACTGCTTTTTTTCCTTTTTTCTAGGAATTGCAGGCCTACAATTTAAAACAACAGATTTCCCTGCAAAACGTTGTACCACTTTGACATTCAAAAATACTGACATAATCAGACAGCTAGGGAGGCTAGGGGGAGATTTGTTTGCATTCAGCGGCTCCTGCAGGGGTAGCCCTTCACATTTTATCTAGGCGTACACTTTAACTTATTTTTTGTAATCTCAGAAGAAAAGAAGTTAAAATTAATGTCCTCAATTTGCAAAAATCCAGAGTCAAATATTAAAAAAAAAAAAAAACACAGCCGGCCTTAGCCGATAAGGCGGCTCCTTACCCCACATCCCAGTTAAGCAATTAAAAGTTAAATTTAAAGGGAAAAAAAAAATTGTAAATAAAGTTTTTGTTGTTGTTTTTTTGAATGGTAATTTCCAGAAGAGGATAATAGTGCTGATCACAGCTGCAATGCCTAATCAGCATCTTCCTGTTGGCTTCCTACGACAATTCAGCCCTCTCCGCGCCGCGGGCAAAGGGCCCAGCAATTTAAATCAGCTGCACGATGCCACACATTCAGCGAGGGCCAGAGCCCGTGCCACCCACCCTCCGCAGCGCCGGAGGAGCCAGAAAGCCTGCGTGATAGAGATAGAAGCCGCCGCGGCCCGTGCCAGGACATGAGACAAAACAACATTTTTTAGCCAAACCAAATTTTTTCTTGTAAACAAAGGAAGAATTAAAAAAAAAAAATGATGTTCCTGCGGTGAGAAGCGGCCTGTCGGGAAGGCGCAGAGAGGCTGAGCGCAAATTTATGGCAACCTTTAGCCCGCGGGACAGGTTTCCTGCATTAATTCTTGGAGTGCGTTGCTTTCACGCTGCTAAATTTCATCATTCCTCGCCGTCGCGGTGGTGAAATCATAAAAAAAAAAAAA
Source organism: Pelophylax lessonae (assembly GCF_965119305.1). Classification (NCBI taxonomy): domain Eukaryota; kingdom Metazoa; phylum Chordata; class Amphibia; order Anura; family Ranidae; genus Pelophylax; species Pelophylax lessonae. The sequence goes on from NC_138775.1 coordinate 3,902,710, forward strand.
AAAACCCAAGGAAAGTGCAAACTGCAGAGCGGAAAATTCACCTTCCTGGAGATTTCATGAAAAACGCCACATTGTGCGGAATCAGGAAATAAACTTTTGTCTTTTAACTTTTTTTTTTTTATTTTGTATCTTTTTTATATCTTTTTTTTCCTGAGGCCACGGCAAAATATCGATTCATGAGGATTTCTGACAGCAAAATGAAGGTAATGGTAAGATGGGGTGAACGGCGGGAAAAGGCGATCGCTGTTATCATAAAAGGAAGACGATAAAAGGAACGGAATGGGCATCTTGTGAATTGAAGCACTTATTGGTGGAAGCGTTTTGTTGTGTAAATAGCAGGTGGGGGTGGGGGTGGGGAATGATGAAAAATGGACTGAAATAATCGCACTTGCAAAAATTCCAGAACATGCCACAAACGTTTTACAGAGAAATGTATTATTAATAATAATAATAATAATAATAATAAGAGGAAGAAGAAGAATAACAACAATTGCAATATTAGTATTATTATTTTATTTATTTATTTTGTGTTAGGGTTAGGATGTTTATGTATTATTATTATTATTATTATTATTATTGTTAATAATAATAATTATAATAATAATTACACTAGCATTATTTTTATTATTGTTATTATTATTTTATTGGTTTTTTTTGGTTGTGTTAGGGTGTTTAGTTATTATTATTATTATTTTATTATGATTAATAATATTTATTATTAATCATAATAAAAATAATACGAAGAAGAATAATCTCAAAAATAGCAATATTATTATTATTATATTATTATTATTTTTTTTTTTGAGTTAGGGTTTTAATTTTTATTATTTTAATATGATTAATATTATTTATTAATAATAACAATAACAAAAATAAAAATAATAATAATAATAATAATAATAATAATAATAATAATAATAATAATAATAGTTACAATAGCATTATTATTATTATTATTTTTATTATTAATATTTTATGTTAGGGTGTTTATTTATGAATAATTTTAAATATTATTATTTTTAATTAATATTAATTATAAAAAAATAATAGTAAGAAGAATAAGAATTACAACAATAGCAATAGTATTATTATTATTATTATTATTATTATTATTATTATTATTATTATTATTATTATTATTATTTTTATGTTAGGGTTAGGGTGTTTATTCATTAACACTTTATTATTAATATTATATAGTATTATTATTATTACTAATAATATAATAAAATATAATAATAATAATAATAATAATAATAATAATAATAATAATAATAATAATAATAATTACAACAAAAGCAATATTATTATTACTACTACTACTACTACTACTACTACTACTACTACTACTACTACTACTAACAATAATAATAATTATTATTATTATTATTATTATTATTATTATTATTATTATTATTATTATTTATTTATTTTGTGTTAGGGTGTTTATTTATTATTATTTTATTATTATTATTTTTTTAAGGTTTAGGGGTTAAGATTAGGGGTTAATTATCTTTTATGTATTTATTTATTATTACATAGTATTAATTTATTCTATTTATTTATAATAGAATAAATAGAATGTTTTTATTATTTATTTATTTTTTGTTTTTTATTAATATTATTATTATTATTATTATTATTATTATTATTATTATTATTATTATTATTATTATTATTATTATGATGATTATTATGAATTACTATTACAGTATTATTATTATTAGTTGTAGTAGTAGCATGCTAACCCTAACAAAAAAATAAAAAAATAATCAGACAATAAAATATTAACCCCTAACCCAAGCCCTAAGCCCAAACCCCTAATCTTAAACCTAACCTAACAATAATCAATTACTGTAGAAAAAAAAAAAATAATAATAATAATAATATTTATAAAAAATAATTAATAAAAATAAAAGCTGATGGTAAAGCTAAAAAAAAAGCTGAAAAACCTAGCAACAAATTATGCAACAGATGACAAAAAAATGGCAAAGCTCAAAAACGCTGTATAAAAACTTGCAGAAACACATAAAATGCTCCAAAATTGCGCATATAAACGCACAAAAAAAAGATAGAAAAATGCTCAAAGACACTACGCTCGTCCCAAAGGTGTGCTATCGGGTTGAGGTCAGGCACTGATGATGGATGAGAAGGCCTGGCTCTCAGCCTGCACTCTAATTCATCCCAAAGGTGTTCTGTCGGGTTGAGGTCAGGACTCTGTGCAGACCAGTCACGTTCCTCCACCCCAAACTCACTCATCCATATCTTTATGGACCTTGCTTTGTGCACTGATCCAAATCATTTGGTGGAGGGGGCATTTGGTGTGGGGGTGTTTTTCAGGGATTGGCCCCTTAGTTCCAGTGAAGGGAACTCTTAAGGCGTCAGCATGCCAAGATATTTTGGACAATTTCATGCTCCCAACTTTGTGGGAGGAGTTTGGGGATGATCCCTTCCTGTTCCAACATGACTGCCCACCAGTGCACAAAGCAAGGTCCATAAAGACATGGATGAGCGAGTTTGGGATGGAGGAACTTGACTGTCCTGCACAGAGTCCTGACCTCAACCCAACCAGACTGCAAGTCAGGCCTTCTCGTTCACCATCAGTGCCTGACCTTACAAATGCACTTCTGGAAGAATGGTGAAACATTCCCATAGACACTCCTAAACCTTGTGGACGGCCTTCCCAGAAGAGTTGAAGCTGTTATAGCTGCAAAGGGTGGAGCCAACTCAATATTGAACCCTACAGACTAAGACTGGGATGTCATTAGAGTTCATGTGTGTGTAAAGGCCGGCGTCCCAATACTTTTGGTAATATGGTGTATTTTGGATTTTTTTCTGCTTTTATCATAAAATCCGTTGGGCGTTGTTGCGGCGATGCGGTTGGATTGTATGTAGGAGAAATACGAAGGCGTTAGCACTGCAATGAAAGGGAGGTAGGAGGTGCAGCCTTTGGAGAGGTTGAGTCTCTTCTCTGGCCGGGAGTTCCCCCCTTTTACCATTCTGTAAAGATCTGACCGCTTCTCTTCAGTCATTGTCATCATCGGCACTCTTCTATTTCACAAACATCAGTGAATACTTTTCTTTTTTTCTTTTCTTTCTTTTGTTGTTAATCTTTGTGTGACCTCCGGAGCGCAGAACTCACCACAAAGGAAGCCGCAAGTCTGTGAAGATACAAAACTGACCGACCGACCAATCCGGGGACGGGGTCACTCACTGCTGGGGACCCCCATCTGAAGAGCCTTCTGAAGCCTTTTTATGCCTCTCTGTACTCTATGTTCCAGCAGATCTACGAGTTATGAAACCATTTTTACTTAAACTTTTTAAACACCGTTCAGAGAATAAAGAGAAAAAAAAAAAACTAGTAAACCAAAGAAGAAAAAAAAACAAAAAACTAAAGAAACAAAACAAAATAAAAATAATAAAATAAAAATAAGTTAATAAATACAATAAACCTTATGTTAATAAATTAATATTAAAAAAATAAATAAAAAATAAATAGAATTAAAAAAAAAACTAAAGTAAAGCAAAATTTTAGAAAAAAACAAAGAAAAAACAAAGAAACAAATACAAAAGAAAATAAAAAAAGTAAAATAAAATAAAAATAAGAAAAAAGAATAAGTACATTGAACCTTATGTTAATAAATTAACATAAAAAATACAATAAAATAAAAAAACAAAGGTAATAAAAATAATAAAAAAATGAATAAAACAAAAAAATAATAAAATAAAAACAAATTAAATTAATAAGTACATTGAACCTTATGTTAATAAATTGACAAAAAAAAAAAAAATAAATAAAATAAAATAATGTAAATAATGTTTGATATTTTGAATGTATGTAAACGTTCAATGGAAAAAATATTAAATAAATAAAATTTAGCAAAAAAAAAAAATAAAATAAAATAAAATAAAGAACTAAGGTAAAACAAAATTTAAAAAAACCCAAAGAAATAAAAACAACAAAAAATAAAATTAAATAAAAACAAGTACATTGAACCTTGCGTTAATAAATTAACATTAAAAAAATAAAATAAGATAAAATAAAAAAAACTAAAAAACTAAAGTAAAACAAAATTAGAAAAAACAGAAACAAAAACAACAAAAGAAAATAAAAAAAAATAAAATAAAAAATAAATTAAATGAATAAGTTAATTGAAGCTTATGTTAATAAATTAACATTAAAAAATAAAAAATAAAATACAATAAAATAAAATAAAAAAATAAACAAAAACAAAAAAAGAAAAGAAAATTAAAGTAAAATAATAAAATAAAAATAAATTAAATTAATAAGTACATTGAACCTTATGTTAATAAATTAACATTAAAAACATAAAATAAAAATACAATAAAATAAGTAAATAAAATGAAAAATGTAATTAAATTAAGTATAGTGAACCTTATATTAATACACATATTGCTATTATTATTATTATTATTATTATTATTATTATTATTATTATTATTATTATTATTCAGGATTTATATATTTTTTTTCTATAAAATTCAGGATTTATATTTTACCAGCAGTCTGTACAGCATTTTACAATATGAAGGAAAGCAGTACAGATACAATTCTGTATACAGAAGGGTTAGAAGGACTTTGCTCATAGGAGCTTACAATCTAGATCCCGATCCTCACAGTGGATTCAGAGGAAGGGGAAGTGACCCTTATAAAGCAATTTGTCAAATTTGCTCCAATGGGAGGAGAAATTTCTTCCTGATCCCCTCAGCCAATCCGATTCTCCGTGGATCAATAATCTCGGGTGTTGCTTTCTATAAATATTATTAGCCAATCACGTTCAGCGCTCTGGGAGATCTCCTGAGTTGGCAGATCTGATTGTAGAGGGTTAAGTGGGTGTCGGCCTCCTCTGTGTACAGAAGGCGGGAACTCACCCCTCCTCCACTCATCCCCAACACCCTCCGGGGTCCCCCCCCCCCCCAGCAGCTGCATTGATGTGATGTGAGTAGAGGAGGGCGGTGCTTGCCATGAGCACCAATCAGATATTGATTTGCATTTCCTCAGTGAATGCAAAGTGTCCTCTGACTGGATGAAGGTAGGGGGCGGGGCTGCGACATCACAATTGCTACCTCATCCAATCAGAAAATACTTTGCATTCATTAAGAAAATGCAGAGCAATCTCTGATTGGTTCCCAAGTCCTGGAATCAGAATGCAGCAAGGCAGCCACTTGGTTGGTGGAGATCCATGTTGTAGCGGTGTAGTAGCAGTGTGGTGGTGTAGTAGCTGTGTAGTAGTGGTGTAGTAGCTGTGTAGTAGCAGTGTGGTGGTGTAGTAGTGGTGTAGTGCAGTGGTGTAATAGTGGTGAAGTGGTGTAGTAGCAGTTAAGTAGTGGTGTAATGGTGTAGTAGTGTTGCAGTAGTGTTGTAGTAGCTATGTAGTAGAGGTGCAGTAGTGGTGTAATGGAGTAGTAGCAGTGCACTTGTGCTGTAGTAGTGGTGTAGTAGCTCTGTAGTAGAGGTGTAGTAGTGGTGTAATGGAGTAGTAGCAGTGTAGTAGCGGTGTAGTAGCAGTGTGGTGGTGTAGTAGTGGTGTAGTGCAGTGGTGTAATAGTGGTAAAGTGGTGTAGTAGCGGTTAAGTAGTGATGTACTGGTGTAGTAGTGCTGCAGTAGTGGCATCATAGCAGTGTAGTTGTGGTGTGGTGGTGTAGTAGTGCTGTAGTAGTGGTGTAGTAGCTCTGTAGTAGAGGTTTAGTAGTGGTGTAATGGAGTAGAAGCAGTGTAGTAGCTGTGTAGTTGTGGTGAAGTGGTGTAATAGTGCTGAAGTAGTGGTGTAGTAGCTCTGTAGTAGAGATTTAGTAGTGGTGTAATGGAGTAGTAGCAGTATAGTAGTGGTGTAGTAGCTCTGTAGTAGAGATTTAGTAGTGGTGTAATGGAGTAGTAGCAGTGTAGTAGTGCTGTAGTGGCATAGTCATGGCTGCTGTTAGAAATCATGGGGCCCTGTACGGCTTTCTTGACAAGGCCCCCCAAATCTGTCTACGAAGCCCCCCCCCCCCCAGGTGCAGCAGAACTGCCATTTTATTTGCCTGCCCCTGACCCCCTCTGTTGACCTGATGAGGATGGTGGGGTTTATGATCATGTCACCGCTGTGATTGGCTGTCACGGTGGTCACATGATTGGAAAGCTCCTGATCACAAGCAGCGATTGGCAGCTCACCATTGGCCGCCAGTAACGCAGGCCACGCAGTCTCGGCACAGATGTGTTTTCACTAATAGATGCAAATACGCGTCCGCTCGGCACCAAGGCCTGAGGCTGCATGTAACGGAACCGCAACCCACACTGTACTTGGGAACTTCCATCAGTATACGGCTTCCTCCCAGTCCTGAACATAGATATCAGATTTTCTCAGCCGCCCTCATACACAGCTAGCCAACAACTCAGCTTGTACTGGAATCTTCTCCTTTATTGAACAGTTTCACACTCAATTTATACACACATGAGCCCATCCCCCTCCTGATCAGATTACCACACACAGGTCAGGGGCTGCCTGATTACATTATCGTATGCAGATGATATTGTATACAGAAATAGAATTAACCTGAGCTAATTATCTAGCCATCTGGACAGAAACAATATGTGAGTTCATTAACAATTAACAATGGGACAGACAGGCTGAACAGAATCCACATCCCACCTCAATACACAGACAGTAGGGAGAGCCGGAGAGCCTGTCTCTGACAATGAAGTACAATACACATTATCATAAGTGTAAACACAGAACCCATTAGAAGCAATCCACACCCGTAAGTATCTGTCTTTAACTCCCAGTGATGGTGAGTACTGTCACACTGTAAATTTGCATATTTGCATGCAATTGGCGCAGAGGAGTTAAGCCTTGGTAACCAAGTAGGAGTGTGTGGGGGGGGGGGGATGTGGTCTAATAAAATCCAATTATTCATTTAGGAAGAAATGACCAATAAAGCTGCCCCCCCACCCCCCTCCTATGTTTAGCTGATGAGGCCTGGGCCCAGTACAACAGGACCAGTTGTACTGCCTTATCAGCGGCCCTGGGCATAGTATTGGTGTAAGCAGTGGTGTGGTAGCACTGTAGTAGCAGTGTGGTAATGGTGTAGTGACATTGCAGCCTTGTAGGGGCATCCCTATCTGTGCCCGGGTGCACAAATGCTAACCAAACGGCCACTTACACTGCCAGGAGGTACTAGAGCCAGGCTGGGTAGGTAAGATGCAAGGAAGCTTTTGAGGGATATGGGTCAGAGCTGAGGGAGTGGTGGAAATTAGATGTGGACAGCCTCTGAAATGCATGAACTCTGCACTCTGTCCATAGTGCACCCCTGAATTCTGCACTCCGTCCATAGTGCACCCCTGAACTCTGGACTCTGTCCATAGCGCACCCCTGAACTCTGGACTCTGTCCATAGTGCACTCCTGAACTCTGCACTCTGTTCATAGAGCACCCCTGAAATCTGCACTCTGTTTATAGTGCACCCCTGAACTCTGCACTCTGTTCATAGTGCACCCCTGAGCTCTGCACTCTGTCCATAGTGCACCCCTGAACTCCACACTCTATTCATAGAGCACCCCTGAACTCTGCACTCTGTTCATAGAGCACCCCTGAAATCTGCACTCTGTTTATAGTGCACCCCTGAACTCTGCACTCTGTTCATAGTGCACCCCTGAACTCCACACTCTATTCATAGAGCACCCCTGAACTCTGCACTCTGTTCATAGCGCACTCCTGAACTCTGCACTCTGTTCATAGAGCACCCCTGAAATCTGCACTCTGTTTATAGTGCACCCCTGAACTCTGCACTCTGTTCATAGTGCACCCCTGAACTCCACACTCTATTCATAGAGCACCCCTGAACTCTGCACTCTGTTCATAGCGCACTCCTGAACTCTGCACTCTGTTCATAGAGCACCCCTGAAATCTGCACTCTGTTTATAGTGCACCCCTGAACTCTGCACTCTGTTCATAGTGCACCCCTGAGCTCTGCACTCTGTCCATAGTGCACCCCTGAGCTCTGCACTCTGTCCATAGTGCACCCCTGAACTCTGCACTGTTCATAGTGCACCCCTAAACTCTGCACTCTGTTCATAGTGCACCCTTGAACTCCACACTCTGTTCATAGTGCACCCCTGAACTCCACACTCTGTTCATAGTGCACCCCTGAACTCCACACATAACACACTCCTTGTATTTTTTTGCCAGGGGGTGTGGTTGAGTTCCTGCACCTATTTTCTGAGAAAATAAAGATCTATTTATATAGTCTTACAGATACAACCGGCCCTTTGAGAGCAACCATAATGCTGATGTGGCCCGTGCTGAAATGGAGTCCAGTGTAACTCTATGGTAATATCAATACCTGGAATTCTTCTTTAACCACTTCCCACAAACCGGCGTATCTGTCCCTGCACCTGTCCCTGCACCTGTCCCTGCACCTGTCTCTGAACCTGTCTCTGTCCCAGTCCCTACACCTGTCCCAGTCCCTACACCTGTCCCTGTACCTGTCCCTATCCCTGCACCTGTACCTGTCCCTGCACCTGTCCCTGTTCTATTGTTAGGGATCTATTGTTGCTGGGGTGGGATTTATTGTTGCTGGGGTAGGATCTATTGTTGCCGGGGAAGGATCTATTGTTGTTGCAGGGTATCAATTGTTGCTGGGGTGGAGTCCATTGTTGCAAAATGGTCCAGTGTAACTCTATGGTAATATAAATACCTGGAATTCTTCTTTAACCACTTCCCACAAACCAACATATCTGTCCCTGTCCCTGCACCGGTACCTGTCCCTGTCCCTGCACCTGTCCCTTTACCTGCACCCGTACCTGTCCCTGCACCTGTCCCAGTCCCTGTACCTATCCCTGCACCTGTACCTGTCCCTGTCCTTGTCCCTGTACCTGTCCCTGCACCTGTCCCTGTCACAGTCCCTGCACCTGTCCCTGTCCCTGTTCTATTGTTAGAGATCTATTGTTGCTGGGGTGGGATCTATTGTTGCTGCAGGGTATCCATTGTTGCTGGGGTGGAGCCCATTTTTGCTGGTGTGGAGTCTATTGTTGCTGGGGTGGCGTCTATTGTTGCTGGGGTAAGATCTATTGTTGCTGCAGGGTATCCATTGTTGCTGGGGTGGAGTCCATTTTTGCTGGGGTGGGATCCATTGTTGCTGGGGTAGGATCTATTGTTGCTGCAGGGTTTCCGTTGTTGCTGGGGTGGAGTCCATTGTTGCTGGGGTGGAGTCTATTGTTGCTTGGGGTCTATTGTTGGCTACAAGGGATTATTTAGCACCAGAAAATGATACTTGGTTCTGTATTCACTAAAAGGGGCGGTATTGGGAGGTAAGTAGGGGGTGGAACCAAGGTCGGTGCTCAGAGGTGGGTTGGGGGCGGAGACAAGGGGTGATTTAGAAGGGGGGAAATTCCTGCACCTATTCACTAAAAAAAAAGCCCTGCCTATGATAAAGCCTATGAGCATATTGTGGTGAAATGCGTCAGTGAGGGGGGTTCCAAAGACAGAGACATGCTGTATATTGATAAGGGTACAATAAAGTTGTGTGAAGCGGTGACGTCATTGGTGCACAGCTTGTTTTCCATCATATTCCCAGGACCGGGAGCATGGATTGGGCTCCTTTGCCGACACCCGGTGCATCCAATAGAGGCTTTATTCTTGGAGTGGCGACACTTGGTGGTCACATGACCAGGAAGCCGCCGCTGCCTCCTGGTGGTAACACCCGCCTTAAGGGAGATGGTGGCGGTAATTGGTTAATGGCACCATAGACAAATTCTTGCAGTGTGTGTGGGGGGGGGGGGGGGTGTGTCCACTACGCAGGTAGCTTTTAATTTTCCCCGGGGTTCAGCTTTAAGGTGATATGTGACTGAAGGAAGACAAATGGCGCCTCCCAATCAGAAATGGCGCATTTATTTTGAGTCGAGTCGCATCAATCAGAGTAAATGAAAGCCTCTCGGAATTAGGAAGCCCACGCAGCCAATTATGGAGCCCAATTGTGCGTCAAAATAATAGAAGAAAGAGAATTTCGCTGTTACATTGTAGAAGATTCTGTTTATCTTTCCATCACTGTCAGCGGACGGGAACCTTCCCGGGATCCATCAGGAAATGAATTGTCGGGGACGCGATTATTTCTAGATCTACGAGCCGAACCTGGGAGGAGAATGGCTCCATAAGGTGGGGGTGACTCCGCAACTTCATCTACTAATCCCACCTGAGCCAATCAAACACGGGTGGACGCACCGCCAATCACACTTCAAAGGATCCGATGAGATGAGACGACGTCAATTAACACAGAAAGGTTTTCACTAATTATTATCTGTCAGAGCCGGAACTTTCCTCAGGATTATCCGTCTGATCCAAAGAGCTGGAGGAGTGGAGACAAATCACCGACCCCCCCACACTGAGAGCAACATTGTATCCGATTCCTCTAATAAATAAAATATCTCATTTTCATTTATTTCATCCACTGATATAAAGCTGGGATGCTCTGCAGAGCCACACAGATCCCACATCCTTACCGATCCCTACTAGATCCCAAAATCTTCTTCTTCTTCTGTCCCGATCTCCACGAGATCCCAAAGTCTTCTTCTACCTCTTCTTCTTCCCTCCTGATCCCTACAAGATCCCAAAGTCTTCTTCTTCCTCTTCTTCTTTTCTCCTGATCCCTACGAGTTCCCAAAGTCTTCTTCTTCTTCCATCCCTATCCCTACGAGATCCCAAAGTCTTCTTCTTCTGTCCCTATCCCTACGAGATCCCAAAGTCTTCTTCTTCTGTCCCTATCCCTATGAGATCCCAAAGTCTTCTTCTTCTTCCTCTTCTTCTTTTCTCCTGATCCCTACGAGTTCCCAAAGTCTTCTTCTTCTTCCATCCCTATCCCTATGAGATCCCAAAGTCTTCTTCTTCTGTCCCTATCCCTACGAGATCCCAAAGTCTTCTTCTTCCGTCCCTATCCCTATGAGATCTCAATGTCTTCTTCTTCTTCCTCTTCTTCTTCCCTCCCATTCCCTACGAAATCCCGAAGACTTCTGCTTCTTCTAACACCCCAATCATTATGAAATCCCAAAGACTTCTTCTGTCTTGATCCCTATGAGATGTCAAAGTGTGTTTTTCTTACATCCCGATCCCTATGAGATCCCAAAGTATCCTTCTTCCTCTTGTTCTTCTGTCCCAATCCCTACGAGATCCCAAAATCTTCTTCTTTCATCCCGATTCCTACAAGATCCCAGAGTCTTCTTCTTCCTCTTGTTATTCTGTCCCAATCCCTACGAAACCCCAAAGTCTTATTCTTTCATCCCGATCCCTACGAGATCTCAAAGTCTTCTTCTTCTGTCCCAATCCCTATGAGATCCCAAAGTCTCCTTCTTCCTCTTGTTCTTCTGTCCCAATCCCTACGAGATCCCAAAGTCTTCTTCTTCTTCCATCCCAATCCCTACGAGATCCTAAAGTCTTCTTCTTCTTGATCTTCCGTCCCAATCCCTACGAGATCCCAAAGTCTTCTTCTTCCATCCTGATCCCTATGTGATTGATCTCAAAGTCTTCTTATCTATCTACAGTATCTCACAAAAAAAGTAAGTACACCCATCACATTTTATTCTATCTTTTCATGTGACAACACTGAAGAAATTAGACTTTGCTACAATGTAAAGTAGTGAGTGTACAGCTTGTATAACAGTGTAAATTTACTGTCCCCTCAAAATAACTCAACACACAGCCATTAATGTCTGGCAACAAAAGTCAGTACACCCCTAAGTGACAATGTCCAAATTGGGCCCAAAGTGTCAATATTTTGTGTGGCCACCATTATTTTCCAGCACTGCCTTAACCCTCTTGGGCATGGAGTTCACCAGAGCTTCACAGGTTGTCACTGGAGTCCTCTTCCCCTCCTCCATGATGACATCACAGAGCTGGTGGATGTTAGAGACCTTGCACTCCTCCACCTTCTGTTTGAGGGTTCCCCACAGATGGTCAATATGGTTTAGGTCTGGAGACATGCTTGGCCAGTCCATCACCTTTACCCTCAGCTTCTTTAGCAAGGCAGTGGTCATCTTGGAGGTGTTTGGGGTCGTTATGTTGGAATACTGCCCTGCGGCCCAGTCTCTGAAGGGAGGGGATCATGCTCTGCTTCAGTATGTCACAGTACATGTTGGCATTCATGGTTCTCTCAATGAACTGTAGCTCCCCAGTGCCGGCAGCACTCATGCAGCCCCAGACCATGACACTCCCACCACCATGCTTGACTGTAGGAAGACACACTTGTCTTTGTACTCCTCACCTGGTTGTCGCCACACCCACTTGACACCATTTGAACCAAAAGGGTTTATCTTGGTCTCATCAGACCACAGGAGATGGTTCCAGTAATCCATGTCCTTAGTCGGCTTCTCTTCAGCAAACTGTTTGCTGGCTTTCTTGTGCATCATCTTTAGAAGAGGCCTCCTCCTGGGACGACAACCATGCAGACCAATTCGATGCAGTGTGCGGCGTATCGTCTGAGCACTGACAGGCTGACCCCCCACCCCTTCAACCTCTGCAGCAATGCTGGCAGCACTCATACGTCTATTTCCCAAAGACAACCTCTGGATATGACGCTGAGCACGTGCACTCAACTTCTTTGGTCGACCATGGCGAGGCCTGTTCTGAGTGGAACCTGTCCTGTTAAACTGCTGTATGGTCTTGGCCACCGTGCTGCAGCTCAGTTTCAGGGTCTTGGTAATCTTCTTATAGCCTAGGCCATCTTTATGTAGTGCAACAATTCTTTTTTTCAGATCCTCAGAGAGTTCTTTGCCATGAGGTGCCATGTTGAACTTCCAGTGACCAGTATGAGAGAGTGAGAGCGATAACACCAAATTTACCACACCTCCTCCCCATTCACACCTGAGACCTTGTAACACTAACGAGTCACATGGCAACGGGGAGGGAAAATGGCTAATTGGGCCCAATTTAGACATTTTCACGTAGGGGTGTACTCACTTTTGTTGCCAGCGGTTTAGACATTAATGGCTGTGTGTTGAGTTAGTTTCAGGGGACAGTAAATTTACACTGTTATACAAGCTGTACACTCACTACTTTACATTGTAGCAAAGTGTAATTTCTTCAGTGTTGTCACATGAAAAGATAGAATAAAATATTTACAAAAATGTGAGGGGTGTACTTACTTCTGTGAGATACAGTATCTCTGTAATATCTATCTATTTACGTTACCATGCATCTTCTTCATTATCTATCTATTTGACTATCTATCTGTTTACTATCTAATTACTATTTATCGTCCGTGCGTCTATCTATCTATCTATCTATCTATCTATCTATCTATCTATCTATCTATCTATCTATCTATCTATCTATCTATCTATCTATCTATCTATCTATCTATCTATCTATCTATCTATCTATCTATCTATCTATCTATCTATCTATCTATCTATCTATCTATCTATCTATCTATCTATCTATCTATCTCCTTCTATTTATCTGTATTTATAGATAGAATGGACACGGTGGTGACCGGCATGTTCCGGGGTTGTGGGTCACGTTTCTGTCACATACAGCACACAGTAAGATTGAAACCTCCAGAATTTCCCAGCGCCGCCACAGGCATAGAAGTTTCCTGAGTCTCGGCTGATATAAAAATTCTTCGGTGCGTCTTCCTCGCTCCACGCTGGTTTTAATGAGGGTGTTGGAGCATGTTGGTCTTTGATCAGCCACTCGATAAATCTTTCTGAAAATGAGTTTTCCAGCGGAAGGGGCGACCTCGGGGCGCAGCGCTTAGCCCGGCCCGGCTTAATGATCACAGCCAGTCACCTTTAAGCTGCTCATTTTGGATAATTAATTATTCACTTCATTCTATTTGTTATCTAAATAATATATAAATATAACTGTGCGAAGAATGGAGGCGATGGACCTACCTGGTGTCAGGAGTCTCCGGAGAGGCGCGATTGAAGAGCGGGCGGCTCGGCGGTGCTGAGACGCGGTTGGGGAGAATTCTTATTTGCTGCGTTCTTCCGTATCGGATCATTATTCATATAGAATGGGATCTGAGGGATTCCTAATGACTTTCATACAGAGGACATGAAAACAGTGTGAAAGGCGAGAACCCCGTAATGACACGCACCGCGCCTACCGCAATACCGCTCTGTAAAGAGCACCTGTCACATAGGAAGGGTTAGAGAAGCTTCTTTGGAAAAACCCTAAAAGCTAAATTGAGGACTTTAATGGTGCCACTTAGATTATGATAAAATATCAAATATTTATTGTACAAAATATAAAAGCATGTAAACAATAAAAGGACTCATCAATACAGACATTAACATGTACACAAATATTTGCATAGTACTAAGTAGCAGTTACCTCATCATCCCTACTGAAATCCGGTGATTGCTGTGACTTTGACGCGTTTCACGGGTCGCTGCCCACTTCATCAGGAAGAGAACTACAGCCAAGCTCTATAATATATAGGTAGATCAACAGGCTGCTATCCACTGTGTCACCATCACCATCACCATCACCAAGGGCCAAGGTTCCATATTGGCTTGACAGAGGACATGGCTGTGTCCTCCCTCTTCCTGGCTAGCTGGTTGTCATCTGGTCTCTGGACACACATTACACCACCTGTGGACACCTAAATAATGCCAGATAGGGACAGTGGGGCATGCTTTGATACACAAGGGCACCCTAGAAGACGCAGGGCACACTGGGGTGCACTTGGAATCTTGGAGGCACCCAGGTGTGCATTAGATGACACAGGAGACACTGGGGCACACTTTGAAACACATGGGCACCCTAGAAAACCCAGGGAGGCTTGGAGTCTCGGAGGCACACAGAGTGCATTAGATGATACTGGGGTGCACTTAGAGTCATAGGGTGCAAAGGAAAACATTTTATGACAAAGGGGACACTAGGGTACACTTGGAGTCACAGGAATGCACAGGGGAACATTATTTGATATAGGAGGCACTGAGGTCCACTTGGAGTCATAAAGGTGCACAAGGATGCACATAGAGTCACAAGGGCACACTAGCAGACACAAAGAGCACAGAGTCTCAATAGGTCACATGGGGTGCACTTGGTGACACTGAGTTTGTAGAGGCTGGAGGCAGACACAGAGGCACCCCAGAAGACACAGGGCACATTGGAATGCATTTGAAGTCTCGTAGGCATACAGGGGTGCATTTGATGATACGGGACACTGGGGCATGCTTTGAAATACATGGGCACCCTAGAAGACACAGAGCACACTGGGGGGCACTTAGAATTTTGGAGGCACAGGGGGGTGCACTAGATGACACAGGAGACACTGGGGCACACTTTGAAACACATGGGCACCCTAGAAAACCCAGGGCACATTGGGGTTCGCTTGGAGTCTCAGAGGCACACTGGGGTGCATTAAATGACATGGGACACTGGAGCATGCTTGAAAAACATGGGCACTTTAGAAGACACAGGGCCCACTGAAGTGCATTCGGAATCTCAGAGACACACTGGGGTGCATTAGATGACATGGGACACTGGAGCATACTTTGAAACACATGGACACTCTAGAAGACACAGGGCACACTGGGGTGCACTTAGAATTTTGGAGGCATACAGGGGTGCACTAGATGACACAGGAGACACTGGGGCACACTTTGAAAAACATGGGCACCCTAGAAAACCCAGGGCACACTGGGGTGCATTTGGAATCTCAGAGACACACCAGGGTGCATTAGATGACATGGGACACTGGAGCATTCTTTGAAACACATGAACAGAACACTCTAGAAGACATAGGGAACACTAGGGTGCACTTGGAATCTTCAAGTCATACAGGAGTGCCCTAGATGACACAGGAGACACTGGTGCACACTTTTAAACACATGAGCACCCTAGAAAACCCAGGGAGACTTGGAGTCTCTGAGGCACACAGAATGCATTAGATGACACTGGGGTGCACTTGGAGTCATAGGGTGCACAGGAAAACATTTGATGACAAAAGGGACATTGGGGTGCACTTGGAGTCACAGGAATGCACAGGGGAACATTATTTGACACAGGGGGCACTGAGGTGCACTTGGAGTCATGAGGACACCCTAGCAGACACAAGGGGCACAGAGTCTCAATAGGTCACATGGGGTGCACTTGGTGACACTGGGTTTCTAGAGGCTGGAGGCAGACACAGGGGCACCCTGGAAGACACCTCGCACACTGGAGTGCATTTGAAGTCTCGTAGGCACACCGGGATGCATTAGATGACATGGGACACTGGGGCATGCTTTAAAACACATGGGCACCCTAGAAGACACAGGGCACACTGGGGGGCACTTAGAATTTTGGAGGCACATGGGGGTGCATTAGATGAAACGGGGCACTGGGGCATGCTTTGAAACACAAGGGCACCCTAGAAAACACAGAGCACACTGGGGGGCACTTAGAATTTTGGAGGCACGTGGGGGTGCATTAGATGACATGGGACAATGGAGCATTCTTTGAAACACATGAACACTCTAGAAGACACAGGGAAAACTGGGGTGCACTTGGAATCTTGGAGGCACACAGGGGTGCCTTGGATGACACAGGAGACACTGGGGCACACTTTGAAACACATGGGCACCCTAGAAGACACAGAGAGACCTGGAGTCTCGGAGACACACAGAGTGCATTAGATGACACTGGGTGCACTTGGGGTCATAGGGTGCACAGGAAAACTTTTGATGATGAAGTGGACACTAGGATGCACTTGGAGTCACAGGAATGCACAGGGGAATGTTATTTGACACAGGGGGCACTGAGGTGCACTTGGAGTCATGAGGGTGCACAAGGATGCACATGAAGTCACAAGGGCACACTAGCAGACACAAGGGGCACAGAGTCTCAAAAGGTCAAATGGGCTGCACTTGGTGACACTGGGTTTCTAGAGGCTGGAGGCAGACACAGGGGCACCCTGGAAGACACAGGGCACACTGGAGTGCATTTGAAGTCTCGTAGGCACACCGGGATGCATTAGATGACATGGGACACTGGGGCATGCTTTGAAACACAAGGAAACCCTAGAAAACAATGGGCCCAGTGGGGGGCACTTAGAATTTTGGAGGCACATGGGGGTGCATTAGATGACACGGGGCACTGGGGCATGCTTTGAAACACAAGGAAACCCTAGAAAACAATGGGCCCAGTGGGGGGCACTTAGAATTTTGGAGGCACATGGGGGTGCATTAGATGACGCGGGGCACTGGGGCTTGCTTTGAAACACAAGGGCACCATAGAAAACACAGGGCACACTGGGGGGCACTTAGAATTTTGGAGGCACATGGGGGTGCATTAGATGACAGGGGGCACTGGGGCATACTTTGAAACACAAGGGCACCCTAGAAAACACAGGGCACACTGAAGGGCATTTAGAATTTTGGAGGCACATGGGGGTGCATTAGATGACACGGGACACTGGGGCTTGCTTTGAAACACAAGGGCACCATAGAAAACACAGGGCACACTGGGGGGCACTTAGAATTTTGGAGGCACGTGGGGGTGCATTAGATGACACGGGGCACTGGGGCATGCTTTGAAACACAAGGGCACCCTAGAAAACACAGGGCACACTGGGGGGGCACTTAGAATTTTGGAGGCACATGGGTGTGCATTAGATGACACGGGGCACTGGGGTATGCTTTGAAACACAAGGGCACCCTAGAAAACACATGGCACACTGGGGGGCACTTAGAATTTTGGAGGCACATGGGGGTGCATTAGATGACATGAGACACTGGGGCATGCTTTGAAACACATGGGCACCCTAGAAAACACAGGGCACACTGGGGGGCACTTAGAATTTTGGAGGCACATGGGTGTGCATTAGATGACACGGGACACTGGGGCATGGTTTGAAACACAAGGGCACCCTAGAAGACACAGGGCACACTGGGGGGCACTTAGAATTTTGGAGACACATGCGGGTGCATTAGAAAACACGGGGCACTGGGGCATGCTTTGAAACACAAGGGCACCCTAGAAGACACAGGGCACACTGGGGGGCACTTAGAATTTTGGAGGCACATGGGGGTGCATTAGATGACACGGGGCACTGGGGCATGCTTTGAAACACAAGGGCACCCTAGAAAACACAGGGCACATTGGGGGGCACTTAGAATTTTGGAGGCACATGGGGGTGCATTAGATGACACGGGGCACTGGGGCATGCTTTGAAACACAAGGGCACCCTAGAAAACACAGGGCACACTGGGGGGGCACTTAGAATTTTAGAGGCACATGGGTGTGCATTAGATGACACGGGGCACTGGGGCATGCTTTGAAACACAAGGGCACCCTAGAAAACACAGGGCACACTAGATGACACAGGAGACACTTTGAAACAGGCTGGAGGCAGACACAGGGGACACGGGAGGCACCGGATGCAGGTGGGGCACAGCAGCAGGGGGCTCAGCTAAGCCATAGGTATGAAATGCCCAGTATCACAATACTTAGCAATGTAAGGTGGTGCCAATCACAAGGACTGTCTCCTGATTGGCTCAGGAGATCCCAGGAGAGGCAAGTGTTACAGTGTCTCCATTGGATCGATTTACTTCCTGTCCTGGCAGGAAGTGAGGTGACATGATATCTCCCCAATAGAATCAAGGACATTACTAAATCCTGAGAGCAAAATCCAAAAGGAGATAAAAAGTTTTGTCTCTAGTTGTACTTTAAGCTGAACTATGAAATTATTTCACAATGACGTTTGAGGAAATAAAGAATTGCGCTTGGTTCTCACATGTTTGCCAATTGTTCTCTGAGACAAAAGGGATGTAACTCCTTTCTAGAAACTGCACAAGGACACGTTTTTATTATTTTCTCATGCAATGCGGTGCGGCAATAAACAAGAAAAAAATAATAAAATAAAATTCTAAAATGAAAGAAAAAACTCGCAGCTTTGGTAAAAAAGCCTCTTTTGTCATGTAAAGATGTCAGCCCCTACAGAGCGTGCCCCGCCGATTACGAAAGGGAAAAGGGCAGCAGCTATTTCTGCCTCCCTGGAGTCGAACGTCTC
The DNA here is from genome assembly GCF_965119305.1 of Pelophylax lessonae. Lineage (NCBI taxonomy): Eukaryota > Metazoa > Chordata > Amphibia > Anura > Ranidae > Pelophylax > Pelophylax lessonae. The sequence continues at coordinate 3,921,697 of NC_138775.1, forward strand.
TCTCTTGCTGTTGAATGCAGATTAATTGAAGGTGTACGCGCCTTCCCAGAGCGCCGTGCAATATGTCACGTCAGCTGGGAGCACACAAAGGGCCCCGCGTTATTTTTATACGAATCGCAGCTTTGGAACCTGTTGGAATGGAAGAATTTTCAGAATCTGTTCCTTATAGTGTCAGAGTTTATCATCGCCTACCCCCCCACCCCTCCCTGCGTGCCCGTCACCCCTTTTTACCCGCTCGCATTAATCACCCGCCTTCTTTATAGCGACGTCTTTTCCAAAAGCCATCTCCCATCTCCAAAACTTGATGGCACTTCGCCTCGGCTCTCTCACAATACACCTAATTTGCTGGAATGTTTTTCGCTGCGAACAGAAATACCCTTAAATTGTTCCCCGCCATCTGTGTAAATCCAACTTGTGTGAATGAAAATGAGATTCAAATGCCATCCAGATGTCCCAATGCAAATTAGCATTAGCATATTATGTAAATGATGGCGATGACACGCGCACCAAAAAAAAAAAAAGCCAAAAAAAAAAAAAACACTCTTGCACAAACAAAAATATTTTTAAACATCACATAAAGAATTCATTTCTGAGGGAAGATAATGGAGATGGGATGACATTGCCAAGGATTTCTTGTTCTCCAACGTCCAGAGCGACCGATGGAAAAGGCACCCGCCTGCCTTCGTTCCAGCTATTCTGAGAGGCCCCAACACAGCCGAATACAATAAGAATCCATTTTGCACCGCGCTCCGAGCACTCAAGTGAGTCTCTCGCCTATCAGAGAGCCTTAAATTAGCTGCTTGACTGCGGCGTAAGAAGGATCCGTTGGGGAAATTCAGTCCTTGTAGGGACGTACGGCTTTGGATGGAGTTGATATATTATATATAGGACATGGATTTTATATTATATCATAAATAATATTTGGCTTTCTTGTTGTGTAACAACATTAAAAGGGTACGTCTTCCCGAAACGAAAAATTCTGTTTTATGGAATACGCCAGAGAGTTTGATGATAATTCCAGATATAGAAAAAAGGGCAATATCAGCGCAAGTGGATAAAAATGACACTATAAGCAGCTGAACTCTCAGGTCAAAATACAACACCCGTCTTAAAATCATAAAAATAAAATAGAGCAGCGCTAATATTAAACCAGATGAAAATAGCAGCTTCAATGATGGAAAAAATGAAGGGAAAAAGATGAAAAGTCCATGCAATGCCGTGAGGTAGAGGTGACACAGACGACTTCCTAATTGAGGATGCAGGTGCTCTCAGTGCACTCACGACCACCACCATATAGATTGGCCTCTCACCTTAACCTTACTTGTACTAGGTGTATAACTCCTTTTACACCGGACAATCAAGGATCAATCCTCCCTCAATTAGACACAATGGATCGGCCACAACAACTCTTCACAACACCAGTAAGCCAGCAATACTCCAGGGTCAGCACAGATCGGCAGCTCCACTCATGTGCATGTATCAAGAGAACATAAAACCGGGCAAGCCCATAGTGTAATACTGTAAACTTTTAATGGTATATTGCATAAAAGACAGCCTCTTACATGGTTCGAAGATAAAATCAGCGTGTAGTGATACAGCGGTGCCAGCGAGTCTTGCAGAGACCTCGCCAGACTTCCTGATAGCAGCGGGTGACGTCGACGGCTCCGCCTTCCCCCGTACGCGTGTCGTCCCCCAATGGATGGAGACTTCTTCAGCGGTATTCATGCAATATACCATTAAAAGTTTACAGTATTACACTATGGGCTTGCCCGGTTTTATGTTCTCTTGATACATGCACATGAGTGGATGTATGGCTTGTTCCTTGACTACGCTTCCGCTTGATCCCAAACTGCAACCACTTGTTACTGACCTTAGGCTTGTTCCTTGATTATGCTTCCGCTCAATCCCAACCTGCAACCACTTGTTACCGACCTTAGGCTTGTTTACTTACTATGTTTCCGTTTGATCCCTACCTTCTATATTGGCTACTGGACCCTGGCTTGCTCACCTACTGGTGGGACGATCCTGAGGAACACGACCTCGTACTAACATGTAGCAAAACTCCACCATCGGGAACTCTGGTAAATACTGGTTAGTGCTTAGACCCCACACCTCAGGTAAACCCGTATCATCCGCCAGGGTGACCTGCTTATATACTTATCCAGCTGGTCAGTGAGAACCTTTCTACTTCTATAAGTACTGGTCTCCAAGCCTGACCCGTAACCATGTGATAATACTTTGCATTCATTAAGAAAATAAAAAGGAATCTTTGAATGGCACCCATGCCGAGCAGCCGACCTCTTGTGTTCACAGTGCAGCAGAGTAGTCAGTTGGCAGCAAAATAAACTGGGGACCACTGGGGTTTCCAGCCCATCTCCACCATCAGGAGATCTGGTGAAGACCAACTGGCACTTATACTCTATGCCTTGGGTGAGCCCCCATCACCTGCCAGGGGGAAAAATATTAAGACCTATTTTGGGGATGAAATTGTGTTTTCCTATATTTGCTTTCTTTCTTTCCTATACATTGTGATTTTTTTGTTTCATTTTGTCCTTTCTTGGTTTATTGCCTGAGCACAGCTTATTCGAACAACATAGACCTAAAGCAGGGGTGTCAAACTCAATTTAATTGCGGGCCGCATCACCATTATAGTCGCCCTCAGAGGGCCAATTCTATCTGTAGCCCACCACTATCAGAAGTCACGAGCCCCCACCCTCCCTTACATCACAGTGCATCCCCCTGGAGGCAGAGCTGGGAAGCAGCAACTGCAGGGTCTGGAGGAGGGCTGGAGTCAACTGCAGGAGTCTGCTGAATGCTGAGCCCAGTGGAGTCAGACAGGAGGGGGTGTTGCGGCTGCACAGAGAGGTGCAGGATCTGTAGGAGGGGTTGTGTCCTCCTCTCTGCTGACAACTGCTAAGTTGGAGGGGGGGGGGGGGGTTGGTCCTCTCTGCAGCTGCAGAGGGAAGCACAGGATCTGGCAGAGGAGTTCTGTCCTCTCTGCTGTCGTCTGTTGAGACAAGGTGAGGGCAGAGATGAGGGAGATGCAGCAGCTGCAGGAGAGGTGCAATTACCACATGAAATGGCCTGGAGGGCAGGATTCGGCCCGCGGGCCTTGTGTTTGACACCTGTGACCTAAAGCATTGTCAAAATATTTATCAATGACTTTATTACTCCTAGGTCACCAAATCTTCATTCATTGGCAAAATTGCCAAACTATGTTCAGTAACTTTGCTGATAAATAAGGAGAATCACCAATTCACCAGTGCACTCGATCTTTTAGATCATTGCATATGATGTATGTTATGATTTTCCATAGAAAAGTCAAGATTACATGCTTATACTCACAGGAATAAAAAGAAAAAATGTGATTTTTTTCATTTATTTGTATTTTGAGTCGATTCACTCATCACTGAGTCATATGATTAGATTGTGTGCGCTACCAGATAGCAGTATACTGGGCGCATATGTTGATAAGTAAGAGCCACATCCTATCATCCTATTAAGAGCTTGGGACTAAATGTTGGAAAACATGGACTTTGCAGGCGCTGAATGCATAAAACATAACATTTTTATTGATTTACATCTTAAAATACAACAAGGCAAAAAAGAAACAAAAAAAGATACAAAAAAAGAACCATAAATACATCGCCTCAAAAAAGGCGTTAGTATGTATAGCCTTCATATATAGTAATAATAAAATAATAAGGCAAACAATGGAAGCTACAATTAGATATTGGATACTTCACGTCGAGATGATCTAATAGAGGTGACGGGTGTGTAAGCTGCCATCCACAAAGATCGACTGATGGGGTTATAGATGCATACAGAGTTTCCTAGAGCCAGATTGCTTGACATGTTTCGTTTGGGAAGCTTCTTCTGGAGAGAAGTTCAATGCTCTGTGTTCTATCAGTAAATCAGTATGGTATCAGGCACAAAGCCAGGATTTCATGATGGGGAAGGTGGAGTCGACGGCCTGGAGGAACTTGGAAAAGTGGGTTGTGTCACAGTTCTCGCCATGTATTACAGGCGGCCAGGCATGGCCGCCATTGAGTGCCTGACATGGGATTTGAACCTGTGTACTTTGACATTCTGTCCTGTTATCCTACCTCTGAGCCACACTTCAGCACATATGGATCCAGTCTTGTTAATCTGGTATTGCCTGCAACACCAGAGGGCTGGACTTCCCCTGAGTGTGCTCTTGTCTATCATTGTCCACCTGAAGCTAATTGCTCAATTAAGCAAGCTATAAAACACTGCCTCTCGGTTAGAGCAGTGTCAGTTCATTGCTGATCTTTGTTCCAGATTGTTCCTGTTTCCTGAGTGTGTGTTCCAGACTGACTCCGGCTTCCATCCTTACCTTCGCTCCGTGTTGTTCCTGCGACCTTACCTTCCTTCCATCTCCTGATCCTTATCCGGACTTGTGTCATCCAGTGACTAAAGTTATTCCTTGACTTCCCTTCATTTGTATTCCTGCCGGTACTGCTATTTGGAGCACCTTCCCTGCCAAAGCCCCTGTGCACAGATTCACAGCCCAGGTGGCTTTCTTACCTGGTCACCTTGGACTGTGGATATCTGCAAGGGTGAGCGTATATCTCTGCGTTACAGACTCCAACAAAGGTAAGCTCTGTGACAGGTTGAAAGCATAAACCCTGTCAATGCAGGTGGACAGCCTGCAGGAGTAATAGAGGTTCTCATTGCTCAAGCCCACATATTTATCCAAGGGTAAGAAGAGAAATCATGTGGGGCAAGTTTCCACAGTTATGCAATAAATGGGCCGGTAAAGTAGATAACGCTGCCCACATAACTATTCCAGGGTCTCTGCCTAGATTTGTGCTTCCACCTTCCCCGGATGCTTTCAACACCTTTTTCAAGTTCCTCCAGGCCGTCGACTCCACCTTCCCCGTCATGAAATCCTGGCTTTGTGCCTGATACCATACTGATTTACTCAGTGGTGTATTTTGGTTTTGTGCTGCCCTAGGCAAGACTAAAATTGGGCACCCCCTCCCCCTTCTATATAAATTTGCCCCACTCTTTCCTTTTTAACGGATGTGAATCCCTCCAAAATGTAAGGACTACAAGTCCCAGCATGAACCCCTGAGATCTCACGAGAGGGGGGGTGGGTTGGAGAGAGAGGGGGGTGGGTGAGGTAGGGAGAGAGGGGGTGAGAGAGAGAGGGGGATGAGAGAGAGAGGGGTGAGAGAGAGAGGGAGGGGTGAGAGAGAGAGGGAGGGGATGAGAGAGACAGGGGGGGTGAGGGGGTGAGAGAGAGAGAGAAAGGGGGGGGGGGGTGAGAGAGAGGGTGGCTGAGAGAAAGAGAGAGAGGGGGGATGAGACAGGGGGGATGAGAGAGAGAGGGGGAATGAGTGGATGAGAGAGAGAGAGAGAGAGAGAGAGGAGGGGTGAGAGAAAGAGAGAAGGGGGTGGAAGAGAGAGAGGGGGGTGGAAGAGAGAGGGGGGTGAGAGAGAGGGGGGGATGAGAGAGAGAGAGAGAGAGAGAGAGAGAGAGGGGGGGGGTGAGAGAGAGAAGAGGGGTGAGAGAGGAGGCTCTAGCAACGAGTGGCCAGTAGAGTCCCAGGTGGAGGGGGGCAGTTTTTTTGCTGCCCCCCTGCAAAGTGCTGCCCTAGGCCTGGGCCTTGTCGGCCTAGGCCAAAATACAGCACTGGATTTACTGATCGAACACAGAGCATTGAACTACTAGCTCCAGAAGAAGCTTCCCAAGCAAAACATGTCGAACAATCTGGCTCTAGGAAACTCTGTATGCATCTATAACCACATCAGTCGATCTTTGTGGATGGCAGCTTACACACCCGTCACCTCTATTAGATCATCTCGATGTGAAGTATCCAATATCTAATTGTAGCTTCCATTGTTTGCGTTATTATTTTATTATTACTATGTATGAAGGCTATACATACTAACGCCTTTTTTGAGGCGATGTATTTATGGTTCTTTTTTTGTTTCTTTTTTGCCTTTTAGGATGTAAATCAATAAAAATGTTATTTTTTATGTATTCAGTTCCTGCAAATTCCATGTTTTCCAACATTTAGTCCCATCACTGAGTCATACCATTCAGGGGTTACGATCTAGCTGAAAATAACATTACTACTAGAAGGTCAGAACCCCCCCAGTAAAGTTGTAACTTACTCCAAAGGTTTCCTGTACTGATTGTTCCTCTAGGTCAGTCTGAAGCATGGGACCCAGAAGATCATTCAGTAAACATTGCGAGGATCAAAGCGCGGCGTGCACTAATCCATGGCAAGCCCCCAGAATTGAATCTGATGAACGCAGACCAGTGCAGGACAATTGGTTCCTCTGGGTAGCGTCCTTTGCTCTTTGCTTCTAGAATTGTTGTATTTAATTCGTCTTTAAATTTGGATTCTGGATTCTGTCAGCTGAAGAGATGAAACGTCAAAAAAAAAAAAAAAAAACACTGATATCATAAGATTTATGACTTTATGTGCTTCATCTACTGCAGCTAGATGCTCTGGTAGCTAAATATTCATGATTACTGATAGTGAGCAAAATTTAAGAGTTTTGAGGGACATTTTGGTGAAAATTGGTAATAGGGAAGGCAAAACGACAGAGATTTTTGGTGGTTTATACAGGAGCAGTGAGCTTCAAATGACTCCTGAGGGTTCTTGTGCCAAAAATGGCCTTTTATTAGATAGAAACAAATTGTTAGATATTGATGAGCAGAGGGATTCTAACACTAACTCTAACACTAATACAGAACTCCAACTGTAACCCTAATACAGAACTCCAACTGTAACCCTAATACAGAACTCTAACCCCAATCCTAAACCTCAATGCTAACCCCAAACTCAAACCCCATTGCTAAACTCCAACTCTAATCCCAATGGTAACCCCCAACTCAAACCCCAACCCTAAACCCCAACTCTAACCCCAATGGTAACCCCCAACTCAAACCCCAACTCTAAAACCCAACCCAATCCCCAACCCTAAACCCCAACTCTAACCCCAATGGTAACCCCCAACTCAAACCCCAACTCTAAAACCCAACTCAATCCCCAACCCTAAACCCCAACTCTAACCCCAATGCCAACCCCCAGCTAAAACCCCAACTCTATCCCCAATGCTAAACCCCAACTCGAACCCCAACTCTATCCCCAATGCTAAACCCCAACTCTAAGCCCAATGCTAAACCAACACTCTAACCCCAATGCTAAACTCCAACTCTAACCCCAATGCTAACCCCCAACTCAAACCCTAACTCTAAACCCCAAATCTAACCCCAATGCTAAACTCCAACTCAAACCCTAACTCTAAACCCCAACTCTATCCCCAATGCTAAACTCCAACTCTAACCCCAATGCTAAACTCCAACTCTAACCCCCAACTCAAACCCCAACTCTATCCCCAATGCTAAACTCCAACTCTAACCCCAATGCTAACCCCCAACTCAAACCCTAACTCTAAACCCCAACTCTAACCCCAATGCTAAACTCCAACTCAAACCCTAACTCTAAACCCCAACTCTATCCCCAATGCTAAACTCCAACTCTAACCCCAATGCTAAACTCCAACTCTAACCCCCAACTCAAACCCCAACTCTATCCCCAATGCTAAACTCCAACTCTAACCCCAATGCTAACCCCCAACTCAAACCCTAACTCTAAACCCCAACTCTAACCCCAATGCTAAACTCCAACTCAAACCCTAACTCTAAACCCCAACTCTAACCCCAATGCTAAACTCCAACTCTAACCCCCAACTCAAACCCCAACTCTATCCCCAATGCTAAACTCCAACTCTATCCCCAATGCTAAACTCCAACTCTAACCCCAATGCTAACCCCCAACTCAAACCCCAACTCTATCCCCAATGCTAAACTCCAACTCTAACCCCAATGCTAAACTCCAACTCTAACCCCAATGCTAACCCCCAACTCAAACCCCAACTCTAACCCCAATGCTAAACTCCAACTCTAACCCCAATGCTAAACTCCAAACCCAATGCTAAACTCTAACTCTAAGCCTCATGCAGAACCCCAACTGTAATGCAAATGCAAAACTCTAAGCCTAAAGGCTAACACTCACTCTAATCCCAATTCTAAACCCCAACTCTAACCCCAATGCTAAACCCCAACTCTAACCCTAATGCAAAACTCTAACTCCAAGGCCTAATGCAGAACTCCAACTCTAATGCAAATGCAAAACTCTAAATCTAAGCCTAAGGCTAACACTCACTCTAATCCAGTGCTAAACCTTAACTGTAACCCCAATTCTAAACCCCAACTCTAACCCCACTGCAGAACTCTAACCCTAATGCAAAACTCTCACCCCGATGTTAAACCCCCAACTCTTACCTGGTAACCTCCAGACTCCAACTCTAACCTCCTATCCTTAACCTATGCGTTTATCAACAAAGCCATGTGATCACCATATCAGAACTTTGTTTCAAAACAAAGCCAGGTACTTTTATTTTTTGAACCATTTGAGTTCCTGGGTGTGTCCGGAATGCCGGGGTCCTGAAAGGGTCAAGCAAGCTCAGGGCAGCAGCAACCATACCCTTGTTTCCATTTTTATGACCAGGTTCACTGCTTTTGGGTAAAAGTGATGTGGGCGGGGCTGAGGATGGAGAGGGACCGCCCAATATCCAGAGTGGAGGAGAGCACTGGAGCCTGCTGGAAGGAGAAGTGAGGTTTTTATTGATGCACTATGGAGGATCATTCAATAACCTGACATGTCTCCACCTGTAATCATCAAAAATCTTTCCTTGAGATAAAGTCTGGTGACTTTGCTTTGGCAGAGAGGATGCAATCAATTTGCTGCAGGCAGGAGGAGGCATTTCCTCAGTCTCCCCCCCCCACCCCCAGTGATCAGACTGTACATTGTAGCTTTGTAGAAGGAGGAGGAGGCATTTCCTCAGTCTCCCCCCCCCCCCCCAGTGATCAGACTGTACATTGTAACTTTGTAGAAGGAGGAGGGGGAATTTCCTCAGTCTCCTCTCCCCCCCCCAGTGATCAGACTGTACATTGTAACTTTGTAGAAGGAGAAGGGGGAATTTCCTCAGTCTCCTCTCCCCCAGTGATCAGACTGTACATTGCAACTTTGTAGGAGGAGGAGGAAGCATTTCCTCAGTCTCCCCTCCCTGGTGATCAGACTGTACATTGTAACTTTGTAGAAGGAGGAGGAGGCATTTCCTCAGTCTCCCCTCCCTGGTGATCAGACTGTACATTGTAACTTTGTAGAAGGGGGAGGAGGCATTTCCTCAGTCTCCCCTCCCCCAGTGATCAGACTGTACATTGTAACTTTGTAGAAGGAGGAGGAAGCATTTCCTCAGTCTCCCCTCCCCCCAGTGATCAGACTGTCCATTGTAACTTTGTAGAAGGAGGAGGAGGAGGCTTTTTCTCAGTCTCCCCTCCCCCGGTGATCAGACTGTACATTGTAACTTTGTAGAAGGAGGAGGAGGCATTTCCTCAGTCTCCCCTCCCCCCAGTGATCAGACTGTACATTGTAACTTTGTAAAAAGTCACAAGGTGAGTTGAGAAGCTGCAGCAGGGGCTGATCTGTGTCAGACATTTGTGAATACACAGAGACCGGGATTTACATGATTGTGTCATCTCTGAGTCGCAATCCAAGTCTAGCAATTAGACGATGACCTTGGATGATGCCTGAATAAAGATGGCGCCGTCCTTTCTGTAGAGAAAAGCAGGCAAAGACATGATCAAGGGGGGGGGGGGGGGGAGTCCTGTGATCTTTGTGAGGGGTGGTAAAAACTTGGAAGTGTTACACCGGCACATGACTCAGCATGAGACCCAATAATTCTACGTCCAATCTTCTCAAAGAAACCCAAGAAAAATATAATAATAATAATAATAATAATAATAATATTAAAAATAAATAATAATAAATAATAATGATAATAATAATAATAAAAAATAATAAAATAGTAATAATACTAATAAATATAATAATAACTAATCATAATAATAATTATTAATAATAATAACAACAATAATAATAATAATAATAATAATAATAATAATACTAATAAATAATATTATTTTAATGATAATGATTACTATTATTATTAATAATGATGATAATAATAATAATAATAATAATAATATAATAATCATAAATAATAATAATAATTTATTATAAAAAAAAAAAAGTGTTATCTGCAGAATATTATTGGAAATAAATCATTTATTTGATTTAATATGTAGAGGGGGAAAGCAGCAGAGTTCCCCGTATACTCCCAGAGATATATACTACAGGGGAGGGACAGAGATATAGGAAAGCTGTCTCATATTCTACGCGTTTCAGGTTAAGACTCCCATTACGTGGATTTGAAAATGTAATGCTATTGTTACAGACCCCCGCTCATCCCCCGCTCAACCCCCCCCCCCCCCCGCTCCGCTCCCTGGAAGATGCGCTACAGATCAATAACATAATAGTAAGTAATAACTGTAGCATTTAATTATTAAAGTAACAGATCAGAAATGGATTTCCTCTGATTTCAGCTGCACACTAGCGCCCCCTGCTGCCCCGCATCTGAAGTAGGACCCCCAGATCAAGGCTGCCTTCATCCCTTCCCTCCCCCTTGTTTTCTCATCTATGGCAAACTATACTTCAAATCACATATAAAAAAAAAAAGCAATTAATTGGTATGCAGAATGATGGACGACCTCGGAGCGCACTCCCCCCGCTATGGCGAGAATATTAAAAAAAAATGGAGCTGGCTAATATCGGGGCCGAGGCGCTTCGTACCGCATCAGGTCGGAGAATGGAGAGAGAATTATATTCTTGTGCAGAGCTTAAAGTCTTGGACGGATTTGATCAATTTTTTTTCTGACGGAGATTAATTGGCAGGTCGTAACGATCGAAGCCTACACCGAAAATAAGCACCTTACATCGAATGAAAAATATGATTAAAGAGTGACATTTAGCTGGAATTCCTCAGAACAACAATAAGCCGCCCGGCCGCACCGCGCCAATCCTCTGAAATGTTATCTTACAAGCCCACATAAAAAAAAAAAAAAAAAAAAATGTGATCGAAATATTTTGTGAGTAACATCAGAAAAGAGAAGAAAACAAATTTGGATTTTTTTTAGTTTAAATGATCAGAAAGTAATAGATGGATACAGCGATACCGGTAGAATATAAAATGTTTGATGTCTGGATGGAGCAAATTAAATCCATAAGGTGCAAGAAGATCCCCCTGGAAAAGGCGCGGCACGTTCTGCGATATAGCGAACTGAAGAACGAATTTTATGTGATAAATTTATCAATTTGCTAAAATATTAATACAAATATGTAACAATTGTGATTATAATAAGAACTAGTTTATTTATTTATTTTATTTTGTTTATAAATGTTATTATTAACTTATTTATTTTTATTATTATGTTCAAATAAATGTAATAAAATTCATATTTCTATTATTATTATTATTATTACTGTATTGTTTAAGCAAATACAATTATTTATTTGTATAATCTGTTATACATTTATTTATATTATTACTATTATTATTATTATTGTTTTTTTTTTCCTGTTCCAAAAATGATTTTATTGTTTAACAACTTCTAGAACGGGAGATTTTTCCCCCTTAATGACCAGGCCATATTTTTATTTTATTTATAAAAGTTTTTATTACCTTATTTATTTTTATTGTTATATTCAAATAAATGTAATAACAATGCAATATTATTAATATTACTATTATTATTATTATTACTGTGTTGTTTAACCACTTCTGGATAGGAAGATTTTCCCCCTTAATGACCAGGCCATTTATTTATTTTATTTTGTTTATAAATGTTTTTATTAACTTATTTATTTTTATTATGTTCAAATAAATGTAATAATAATGTAATATTATTAATATTACTATTATTATTATTACTGTATTGTTTAAGCAAATTTATTTATTTGTATAGTCTGTTATACATTTATTTATATTATTACTATTATCATTTTTTACTGTACTGTTTAATCTTTTCTGGACTGGAAGATTTCCCCCCTTAATGACCAGGCCATTTATTTATTTTATTTATAAATGTTTTTATCAACTTATTTATTTTTATTATGTTCAAATAAATGTAATAATAATGTAATATTATTATTACTATTATTATTATTACTGTATTGTTTAAGCAAATTTATTTATTTGTATAATCTGTTATACATTTATTTATATTATTACTATTATTATTTTTTACTGTACTGTTTAACCATTTCTGGACTGGAAGATCCCCCCCCCCCCTTAATGACCAAGCCATTTATTTATTTTATTTTGTTTATAAATGTTTTTATTAACTCATTTATTTTTATTATGTTTAAATAAATGTAATAATAATGTAATATTAATATTTCTATTATTATTATTACTGTATTGTTCAAGCAAATATATTTATTTATTTTTATAATCTGTTATGCATTTATTTATATTATTAATATTATTATTATTATTATTATTATTATTTTTTTTTTCAAAAAATTATTGTGTTGTTTAACCACTTCTGGATTGGAAGATTTCCCCCCTTAATGACCAGGCCATTTATTTATTTTATTTTGTTTATAAATCTTTTTATTAACTTATTTATTTTTATTATTATGTTAAAATAAATGTAATAATAACGTAATATTATTAATATTACTATTATCATTATTATTGTATTGTTTAACCACTTCTGGACCAGAAGGCTTTACCCCCCCTTAATGACCAGGCCATTTTTTTGCGTTACTTTAACTGACAATTGCGCGGTCGCTGTACCCAAATAAAATTGGAGAAAAAGATCACGGAGATCGTTCTCTTGAAATGTGCCGCATCCCTATATAATGTAAACCAGAAAGAATTCCCCTAATGATTGGGACTTTATAGGCACTTGAATGCAATGATGTGGAAGTTTCAAATTTCAATATTTTATTCAGAATACAACATAGATGACATCAAATGTTTAAACTGAGAAAATGTTTCATTTTAAAGGGAAAAATAAAATGATTTTAAATTTCATGGCATCAACACATCTCAGAAAAGTTGGGACAAGGCCATGTTTAGCACTGTGTGGCCTCCCCTCTTCTTTTTATAACAGTCTGCAAACGTCTGGGGACTGAGGAGAAGTTGCTGAAGTTTAGGAATAGGAATGTTGTCCCATTCTTGTCTAATACAGGCTTCTAGTTGTTCAACTGTCTTAGGTCTTCTTTGTCACATCTTCCTCTTTATGATGAGCCAAATGTTTTCTATGGGTGAAAGGTCTGGACTGCAGGCTGGCCATTTCAGTACCCGGATCCTTCTTCTACGCAGCCATGATGTTGTAATTGATGCAGTATGTGGTCTGGCATTGTCATGTTGGAAAATGCAAGGTCTTCCCTGAAAGAGACGACGTCTGGATGGGAGCATATGTTGTTCTAGAACTTGGATATACCTTTCAGCATTGATGGTGCCTTTCCAGATGTGTAAGCTGCCCATGCCACACACACTCATACAACCCCATACCATCAGAGATGCCGGCTTCTGAACTGAGCGCTGAGAACAACTTGGGTTGTCTTTGTCCTCTTTAGTCCGATTGACATGGCGTCCCAGTTTTCCAAAAAGAACTTCAAATTTTGATTGGTCTGACCACAGAACAGTTTTCCACTTTGCCACAGTCCATTATAAATGAGCCTTGGCCCAGAGAAAACGCCGGCGCTTCTGGATCATGTTTAGATTTGGCTTCTTTTTTGGCCTATAGAGTTTTAGCCGGCAGCGGTGAATGGCACGGTGGATTGTGTTCACCGACAATGTTTTCTGGAAGTATTCCTGAGCCCATGTTGTGATTTCCATTACAGTAGCATTCCTGTATGTGATGCAGTGCCGTCTAAGGGCCCGAAGATCACCGCCATCCAGTATGGTTTTCCGCCCTTGACCCTTATGCACAGAGATTGTTCCGGATTCTCTGAATCTTTGGATGATATTATGTACTGTAGATGATGAGAACTTCAAACTCTTTGCAATTTTTCTCTGAGAAACTCCTTTCTGATATTGTTCCACTGTTTTTCGCCGCAGCATTGGGGGAATTGGTGATCCTCTGCCCATCCTGACTTCTGAGGGACACTGCCACCCTGAGAGACACGCCCACTCTGAGAGACACGCCCACTCTGAGAGACACGCCCACTCTGAGAGGCTCTTTTTATACCCAATCATGTTGCCAATTGACCTAATAAGTTGCAAATTGGTCCTCCAGCTGTTCCTTTTTAGCCCGTTCACATTAGGTCGCTCCGACTTAGGGGGCGATGGTGCGACTTGCACGGACTTCACATAATGGAAGTCAATGCAAGTCGCCTCCAGGTCACCCCCAAGTAGTACATGTACATTTAACTTTTCCGGCCTCTTATTGCTACCTGTCCCAACTTTTCTGGAATGTGTAGCTCTCATGAAATCCACAATTAGCCAATATTTGGCTGACATTTCAAAATGTCTCACTTTCAACATTTAATACGCTATCTATATTATCCACTTAAGCCCCAGAGGATTTGGCTGCTTAATGACCAGGCCCTATTTTGCGATTTGGCACTGCATGACTTTAACGGACAATTGCGCGGTCGTGCGATGCTGTACCGAAATGAAATTGACGTCCTTTTTTTCCCACAAACAGAGATTTCTTTTGGTGCTATTTGATCACCAGTGCGATTTTTACTTTTTGCGCTATAAACAAAAAAAAAGGGAAAATTTAAAAAAAAATAACAATATTTTTCACTTTTTTATATGAAATTCCCAAAACAAAAATGTAAAAAACTAATTTTTTTTAACATTCTAGGCCAATTTGTTTTCTGCTACCTATGTTTGGTAAAATAAATCACAATAAGTGTATCTTGATTGGTTTGCGCGAAAGTTATTGCGTTTACTAACTAAGGGAAAGATTTTTGTAATTTTTATTGTTTTTTTTTTTTTTTTTTTCTAACGAGTAATGGCGGCGATCTGTGATTTTTTTTTTTTTTTTTTTTTTTGCGGGACTGCGACATTGCAGCGGACAGATCGAACCCTTGACTGACATTTTTGACACTTTTGGGGGTACCAAGGACATAACTACAGTAATCAGTGCTATACATATGCACTGCTAGCTGTAAAAATGACACTGGCAGGGAAGGGGTTAACTTTATTAGAGCTGCAGGGGTTAAGTGTGTCCCTAGGGGCGTGATTCTAACTGTAAAGGGGCGTGGCTTTTGATGTAATCAGAGACATACGATCCTACATAGCAGGATTGTATGATCTCTGCAGTTACACCAGGGAGAATGACCGGCGGCTTTGTTTACATCAGGCGCCTGCCTTTCTCCCTCTCCAGCGGGAGATCGCGGACATCGGAGCCGCCGGTCACATGCGCGGGGATGCAGGGGAACGAGCGGGGGCGGGAGTGCGCCTCCGGTGGCGCATGCTCGCCCCTTACAGGTTCCTGGGCGAGCGACGTACGTCTCTTTGCCCAGGAGGGGCTGACCGCCGCAGTAAATGTACTTGCGGCGGTCGGCAAGCGGTTATACTGTGAATAAAATATAAGTTTATGAAATTTGTAAATGAATCCATTCCTTTTTTACTCACAATTTGTACAGTGTCCCAACATTTTTGGAATCGGGTTTGTAAAATCCATCTTTTAATTGCTGTCCTTTTTTTCCCCACAAACAGAGATTTCTTTTGGTGGTATTTGATCACCTGTGCGATTTTTTTTTTTTTTTTTTTTTTTTTTTTTTTGCGCTATAAACAAAAAAAAAAATAAAAAAGCAACCATTCTGAAAACAAAAAAAATTATATTTTTCACTTTCTGCTATATAACATTCCCAATAAAAAAAAAATGTAAAAATCAAATTTTTTCATAATTTTTGGCCAATTTGTATTCTGCTACATATTTTTGGTTAAAAAAAAAAATCCTAATAAGCGTATTTTGATTGGTTTGTGAAAAAGTTGTCACATCTACAAACTAGGGGAAAGATTTATGTCATTTTTATTTATTTATTTATATTACTAGTAATGGCGGTGATCTGTGATTTTTAGCGGGACTGCGACACTGCGGCGGACAGATCGGACCCCTACTCCCCCGTACTCCCCATTCCGCGGCGGTGCGTGCCGCATACAGATGGACGTGCATTGTTATATGTTACTCGCAGCACATCTGTGTGTGATTTCCGCAATCCCGAATACAAATCATTTTCCAGCAAACACCGAAGATCGGAGCGTTCCCTAAATTCTATAAAGCCGGAGCAATGGGCTCAGGAGGGAAGCATCCGATCCCTACAATGGGCTCAGCCAGGGAAGTATCCGATCCCTACAAGGGGCTCAGCCAGGGAAGTATCCGATCCCTACAATGGGCTCACGAGGGAAGCATCCGATCCCTACAATGGGCTCAGCCAGGGAAGTATCCGATCCCTACAAGGGGCTCAGCCAGGGAAGTATCCGATCCCTACAATGGGCTCACGAGGGAAGCATCCGATCCCTACAATGGGCTCAGACAGGGAAGTATCTGCAGTCTGAAATTACCAACAAAATAAGCTTTAAAGTTTTTGTTCTGTCATAAAAGAGGAAATAAAGAAATGTATAATAATAACAGTGTGCGACTGTGGGGGAGGGGACATTAGAGTGTAAGCTCCTCTGGTACAGAGACTGATGTGACTGTGGGGGAGGGGCTATTAGAATGTAAGCTCCTCCGGTACAGAGACTGATGTGACTGTGGGGGAGGGGACATTAGAGTGTAAGCTCCTTTAATACAGAGACTGATGTGACTGTGGGGGAGGGGACATTAGAGTGTAAGCTCCTCTGGTACAGAGACTGATGTGACTGTGGGGGAGGGGACATTAGAGTGTAAGCTCCTCTGGTACAGAGACTGATGTGACTGTGGGGGAGGGGACATTAGAGTGTAAGCTCCTCTGGTACAGAGACTGATGTGACTGTGGGGGAGGGGACATTAGAGTGTAAGCTCCTCTGGTACAGAGACTGATGTGACTGTGGAGGGTATATTAGAGTGTAAGCTCTTCTGGTACAGAGACTGATGTGACTGTGGGGGGAGGGGACATTAGAGTGTAAGCTCCTCTAGTACAGAGACTGATGTGACTGTGGGGGAGGGGACATTAGAGTGTAAGCTCCTCTGGTACAGAGACTGATGTGACTGTGGGGGAGGGGACATTAGAGTGTAAGCTCCTCTGGTACAGAGACTGATGTGACTGTGGGGGAGGGGACATTAGAGTGTAAGCTCCTCTGGTACAGAGACTGATGTGACTGTGGGGGAGGGGCTATTAGAATGTAAGCTCCTCCGGTACAGAGACTGATGTGACTGTGGGGGAGGGGACATTAGAGTGTAAGCTCCTTTAATACAGAGACTGATGTGACTGTGGGGGAGGGGACATTAGAGTGTAAGCTCCTCTGGTACAGAGACTGATGTGACTGTGGGGGAGGGGACATTAGAGTGTAAGCTCCTCTGGTACAGAGACTGATGTGACTGTGGGGGAGGGGACATTAGAGTGTAAGCTCCTCTGGTACAGAGACTGATGTGACTGTGGAGGGTATATTAGAGTGTAAGCTCCTCTAGTACAGAGACTGATGTGACTGTGGGGGAGGGGACATTAGAGTGTAAGCTCCTCTGGTACAGAGACTGATGTGACTGTGGGGGAGGGGACATTAGAGTGTAAGCTCCTCTGGTACAGAGACTGATGTGACTGTGGGGGAGGGGACATTAGAGTGTAAGCTCCTCTAGTACAGAGACTGATGTGACTGTGGGGGAGGGGACATTAGAGTGTAAGCTCCTCTGGTACAGAGACTGATGTGACTGTGGGGGAGGAAACATTAGAGTGTAAGCTCCTCTGGTACAGAGACTGATGTGATTGGCTCAATGATCTCTGTACAGCACTGCGGTGTATGTCAGAGCTATATAAATGTATAATAATAATAATAGTGTGTGACTGTGGGGGAGGGGACATTAGAGATAACTGGGCCATCTATCCTACCATCCAATCAGCACGCTGCCCTCTACAGACCAGATCCAGGGATGATAATTATAGAACATTTCTGATTTCTCCCTTTGCTCTCACGGCTTGAGAAATATGCAAAAATGTTTAAATGAATATTTGTTGAACTAAAAAAGTGTAAATTACGCGCTCGCCAGCGGTACGCAAAGTTTCTGTCCAATTAACACATCTGCAGATGTTCGTGCGCTCCATTCGTGGTTGGGTGACTTTCGCCGTACGCTCTCAATTTGTCACACCCCAGTGGCTCCACTTTCAGGTGCTTCACGTGACTGAAATATGCATTTGTCAAAGTTGGAAAATAGCCGAAGAAAACGCTCTGCAGCTGCGATGTGCTAAAGTGAGGGGGTGATTAAAACTGTGCAGTCAGGCATAGCGAGGCAATTACCGGACAGTAGGGGGCGCCAGGCTGGGATGAAAATCTATGCAGCTCTTGGGGGAAGAGAAAAAAACTTTTCCATTTGTCTTACATTGATTGGCTGTGTCTCAATTTCCCAGAAATCCATACATAATGCCGAAGGGACACTGCGCTACAGGAGGGGACATGTTATTACCCCCTTAATGGGCAGAGGTCATAGAGGTCACTGTGCCCAGGCCTTGTAATGCAGCAGCAATTTCAGTCTGGTAACTGAATGAGAACTATAAGACTAATCAGCCGCCAAAATTATTTTCCCATATAAGGCTTTGATTTGTACGCTGGCAAATGGACAGAAATGTGAACACATTTTTGGGGTTGTTATACACTAAAATTTATGTATAACTTCAGTGCAATAGCATCATGGGCCCCTGTGCAAAGTAATGCACCGGGGCCCCTACCAGCCTGCATCAGGTGTCCCCATCACAGCACCCCCATACATCAGGTGTCCCCATCAAAGCACCCTCATACATCAGGTGTCCTCATGACAGCACCCCCATACATCAGGTGTCCCCATCACAGCACCCCCATACATCAGGTGTCCCCATCACAGCACCCCCATACATTAAGGTGTCCCCATCACAGCACTCCCATACATTAAGGTGTCCCCATCACAGCACCCTCATACATCAGGTGTCCCCATCACAGTGCCCCCCATCAAAGTGTCCCTATCAAAGTGTCTCCTTCCATCAGATGTCCCTATCATAGCACCCCCCATACATCAGGTGTCCCCATCAAAGTGTCCCCTTCCATCAGGTGTCCCTATCATAATGTCCCCATTACAGTGTCCCCTTCCATCAGGTGTCCCTATCACCATGTGCCCTTTAACCGGTTGCCGACCGCCGCACGACTATATACTGCGGCGGTCAGCCCCGGCCAGGCAGAGTGACGTATCGGTACGTCACTCGCCTGTCACTGACTTGCGAGCCTATCGCGGGCGGGCGCGCGCCCGCCGAGGCGCGCGCCCGCCGCGGCTCGTTCACAGACAAGTCAGTGCGTGTGACCGGCGGACTCGATGTCCGCCAGTCACACTACGATCGCTCCTGTGAAGGGAGAAAGACAGAGCGGCTTGTGTAAACAAGCTGCCTGTCAGTTCTCCCTGTGTAAAAGTGAAGATCTGTCCGTTCTACTATGTAGAACGGTTGATCTTTGCTTTTACACCAATAGGAATGTCCCTACACAGTTAGAATCACGCCCCTAGGACACACTTAACCCCTCCCTGTCCAATAAAGTTAACCCCTTCCCTGCCAGTGTCATTTTTGCAGTAACAGTGCATATGTATAGCACTGATTACTGCAGTAATGTCACTGGTACCCCCAAAAGTGTCAAAAATGTCAGTCAAGGGTCCGATCTGTCCGCCGCAATGTCGCAGTACCGAAAAAAAAATCGCAGATTGCCGCCATTACGCGTTAAAAAAAAAACACCAAAAATGACAAAAATCTTTCCCTTTGTTAGTAAACGCGATAACTTTTGCGCAAACCAATCAAAATACGCTTTTTGCGATTTTTTTTTACCAAACATAGGTAGCATAAAACAAATTGGCCGAAAAATGTTAAAAAATTTTGATTTTTACTTTTTTTTTGGGGAATTTCATATAAAAAAATGTGAAAAATATTGTTATTTTTGCAAAATTTACGCTCTTTTTTTGTTTATAGCGCGTGATCAAAAAATCACACAGGTGATCAAATACCACCAAAAGAAAGCTCTGTTTGTGGGAAAAAAAGGACGTCAAATTCGTTTAGGTACAGCGTCGCACGACCGCGCAATTGTCCGTTAAAGTCACGTAGTAAAAAATCGCAAAAAAACCCCTGGTCCTTTAGCAGCCAAATCCTCCGGGGCTTAAGTGGTTAAAGAGGTGTCCCCATCACAGTGCCCCCATCAAAGTGTCCCCTTCCATCAGGTGTCCCCATCACAGCACCCCATACATCAGGTGTCCCCATCACAGTGCCCCCATCAAAGTGTCCCTATCAAAGTGTCCCCTTCCATCAGGTGTCCCTATCATAGCACCCCCATACATCAGGTGTCCCCATCAATGTGTCCCCTTCCATCAGGTGTCCTTATCACAGTGTCCCCATTACAGTGTCCCCTTCCATCAGGTGTCCTTATCACAGTGTCCCCATTACAGTGTCCCCTTCCATCAGGTGTCCTTATCACAGTGTCCCCATTACAGTGTCCCCTTCTATCAGGTGTCCCTATCACCATGTCCCCTTCCAAGAGGTGTCTCCATCACAGTTTCCCCATCACAGTGTACCATTCCATCAGGTGTCTCTATCACAGTGTCCCTATAACCGTGTTCCCATTGTTCAGGTGTCTCTATCACTGTGTCCCCATCCACCAGGTGTTCCTATCACAATGTCCCTATCACCGTGTCCCCATCCATCTGGTTTCCCCATCACAGTGTCCCCTTCCATCCGGTGTCCCTATCACTGTGTTCCTATCACTATGTCACCATCCATCGTCCCTTTTACAGTGTCCCCCTTCCATCAGGTGTCTCTATCACAGTGTCTCCATCCATCAGGTGTCCCCATTACTGTGTCCCCATCAATCAAGTATCTCTATCACAGTATCCTCTTCCATCAGGTGTCCCCATCCATCAGGAGTCTCCATCCATCAGGTGTCCCCATCCATCAGGAGTCTCCATCCATCAGGTGTCCCCATCCATCAGGTGTCCATATCACAGTGTCCCCATCCATTAGGTTTCACAATACACTAGGTGTCCCAATACGTCCCCATCCATCAGGTCCCCCCATCACAATGTCCCCTTCCATCTGGTGTCACCATCACAGTGTCCCAATATGTCCTCATGCATCAGGTGTCCCTGTCCATCAAGTTCTCCTATCACAATATCACCTTCGACCAGGTGTCCCCATCATAGTGCCCCCCTTACATCAAGTGTTCCCTTTACAATGTCCCCTTACATCAGGTGTTCCCATCATAGTGTTCCCACTCATCAGGTGTCCCCATCACAGTGCCCCCATCCATTAGGTGTCCCCCTTCACAGTGTACCCAATACAGTGTCTCCTTCCATCAGGTGTCCCTATCACCATGTCCCGATCCATCAGGTTTCCCCATCACAGTGTCCCCTTACACCAGGTGTCCCTTTCACTGTGTCCCCATCCATAAGGGTTTCCCATCACAGTGTCCCCTTCCATCAGGTGTCCCCATTACAGTGTCCCTATCACAGTGTCCCCTTCCATCAGGTGTCCCTATCCCAGTGTCCCTATCACCGTGTCCTCATCCATCAGGTTTCCGCATCACAGTGTCCCAATCACAGTGTCCCCTTCCATCAATTGTCCCTATCCCAGTGTCCCTATCACCGTGTCCCCATCCATCAGGTGTCCTTATCACAGTGTCCCTATCCCTGTGTCCCCATCCATCAGGTGTCCCTATCACAGTGTTTCTATCACAGTGTCCCCTTCCATCGGGTGTCCCTATCACTTTGTCCCCTTACATTAGGTTTCCCCATCACAATGTCCCTTTACATTGGGTGTCCCTATAATCCTGTCTCCATCCATCAGGTGTTCCTATCTTGGTGTCTGTACACCGTGTCCCCATCCATCAGGTGTTCCTCTCACTGTGTTCCTATCACTGTGTCCCCTTCCATCAGGTGTCCCCATTACTGTGTCCCAATCCATCAAATATCTCCATCACAGTGTCCCCTTTCATCATGCGCCCCCATCCATCAGGTGTCCATATCAAAGTGTTCCCATCCATCAGGTTTCACAATACCCCAGGTGTCCTAATACGTCCCCATACATCATGTTCCCTAATCACAATCTCCCCTTCCATCCGGTGTCCCCATCACAGTGTCCCCATCCATCAGGTGTCCCCATCCGTCAGGTTCTACTATCACAATGTCCCCTTCCATCAGATGTTCCCATTACAGTGCACCCCTTACATCAGATGTCCTCATCACAGTGTTCCTATCCATCAGATGTCCCCATCACAGTGCCACCATCCATCAGGTGTCCCCATTACAGTGCCCCCATCCATCAGGTGTCCCCCAGCACAGTGCCCCCATCCATCAGGTGTCCCCCAGCACAGTGCCCCCATCCATCAGGTGTCCCCCAGCACAGTGCCCCCATCCATCAGGTGTCCCCCAGCACAGTGCCCCAATCCATCAGGTGTCCCCATCACAGTGCCCCCATCCATCAGGTGTCCCTAAGCACAGTGCCCCCATCCATCAGGTGTCCCCATCACAGTGCCCCCATCCATCAGGTGTCCCCATCACAGTGCCCCCATCCATCAGGTGTCCCCCAGCACAGTGCCCCCATCCATCAGGTGTCCCCCAGCACAGTGTTCCCATACATCAGGTGTCCCCATCACAGTGCCCCCATCCATCAGGTGTCCCCATCACAGTGTCCCCATCCATCAGGTGTCCCTATCAATACCAAACTGTTACCACAAGGTTAGAAGAGCACAATTGTTTACAAAGTCTTTGTATGATGTATTACCAGGACCTTCACTGGAGACACCTGAACTAAATTATATGGAGGTGGGTGGATATAATTTGGGTACAGACTTTGGCATGACCCTTACATATTGGTCTATTGGAGGAGGGGGGGAGGGGGTGTTGTCTTGGAGCACAACAATAATGATTGGACAAAAAAAATCAAACCCAGGAGATCACTTCATCTGGCCACAGAGCTTGACCAGATTGCACTATAGAATGTGAGACATACAGTCATGGGGGGCAAGAGCCCCCCCCCCCCCCGTCCCGGAATCTCTACTTCCCCTCTAAAGTGGTTGTTAAGCCACTTTATAGCATCCTGTCTGGTCTGTTTATTAATCCTGTGTGCCCCTGTGTGTGTGTCTGTGTTTTAAAGAAATAAGCCGTTCTTTACTGGTTTTCGGAGCACTGATCGCTGCTCACGTGACCTGCCGTCTCTCTCCTCTTCCTGTCTGACAGCTGCCTGCAGTGGGCGGGGCCGAGGATTCCCCTGCTGACATCAGTCGGGAGGGGAGGAGGAGGGGAGAAGGAGAGAGGCGGCGGGTCACGTGAGCGGCGATTGGCGCTCTGAAAACTGGTAAAGAATGGCTTATTTTTATAAAACACAGACACAATGGCACACAAGGGCACACAGGAGCACACAGGGGCACACAGGGGCACACAGGAGCACACGGGGGCACACAGGAACACACAGGGGCACACAGGGGCACACAGGAGTACACAGGAGCACACAGGGGCACACAGGAGCACACAGGGGCACACAGGAGCACACGGGGGCACACAGGAACACACAGGGGCACACAGGGGCACACAGGAGTACACAGGAGCACACAGGGGCACACAGGAGCACACAGGGGCACACAGGAGCACACGGGCACACAGGGGGACACAGGGGCACACAGAGGCACACAGGAGCACACAGGGGCACATAGAGGCACACATGGGCACACAGGGGCACACAGGAGCACACAGGGGCACACAGGGGGACACAGGGGCACACAGAGGCATACAGGGGCACACGGGAGCACACAGGGGCACACAGGAGCACACAAGGGCACACAGGGGCACGCAGGGGCACACAGGAGCACACAGGGGCACACAGGGGCACACAGGAGCACACAGGGGCACACAGGAGCACACAGGGGGACACAGGGGCACACAGAGGCATACAGGGGCACACAGAGGCATACAGGAGCACACAGGGGCACACAGGAGCACACAGAGTCACACAGGGGCACACAGGGGCACACAGGTGCACACAGGGGCACACAGGGGCACACATGGTTACACAGAAGCACAAAGGGGCACACAGGAGCACACAGAGGCACACAGGAGTACACAGGAGTACACAGGAGCACACAGAGGCACACAGGAGTACACAGGAGTACACAGGGTCACACAGGGGCACACAGGAGCACACAGGGGCACACAGGGGCACACAGGGGCACACAGGGGCACACAGGAGCACACAGGGGCACACAGGAGTACACAGGGTCACACAGGGGCACACAGGACTATTAAACAGACTGCAGACAGTATATGAAACTTTAAAATGAAACCACAGCAGCAGGGGCGGGGGGGGGGGGGGACACTGATGAGCAAGGAGGGAGGGGGGGGGGGGAGACGAGGACAGAAGGGCTGCGGGTGATGAAGGAATGTAGACTGACCACAGTGTCAAGGCTCAGCAGCCATGGTATAGTGTGGTCAGTTCATTTGCGAAAAATAAACTATTAACACTTTGATTCTTGAAAGCATTTTTTATTTACTGTATAACATTAGCATCACACCTGCCTAAGACTTTTGCACAGAGATAGACATCCGGTCCAGAAGTGGTTAAGGGAACAGGATCAATATTTTTTTTTTTTTTAAATGCTCTAAACTTTTGAAAAAAAAAAAAACGCTTTAAAAATAAATTTTGCTGTTTCCCCTTTTAAAAATAAATATTTAAGAGTCACGGCTCGAGCGGTGACTGACATTGCCTTCATGACATTGTTAAAAAGGGGCGGAGCATGGGTGACCTTAAAATGATGTCCCCCACCCCCTCAAAAAAGTTCATGCATGCAGTCAGGAATCGGAAAGAGAACGTTCCCTTTGATTTGCCGTCACCTTAAAACCAGACAAAGAATTTTGTTTTTTCTCTCAGGTGACAGTTTTTTTTAAAAAAAAGAAAAATCAGACGCGGGGAAATAGGTTTTCCCTTTACATATTTATGATTGATCGTTGCGTTTTCCCTGCCATTCTGACTTGATGAAAGTAAAAGAGTCGGGTACGTCGCGGCACAATGAAAGTAGTAATTTTCAGGGCTTGTTCCATCGTCAGCCTGTCAGCTCCCACTTGGAACACGGTTATAATTGTATCCGCAGCGGCCCGCGCGTCCGATGCGAGTCCGTCCGCACAGAGACGAGCGTCTTCTAAAAATCCATCCAAAGCTATTCCTCCAGGCAGCCATTCTGAGAGGTGGGGGGCAGGGCAGTGGGTAGCGAGGATTGTTGGATATACAGTGCATCCGGAAAGTATTCACAGAGCTTCACTTCTTCCACATTTTATGTTACAGCCTCATTCCAACATGGATTCCATTCATTATTTTCCTCAAAATTCTACAAACCCCTCCCCCATATTTTTTTTTTTTTATAAAAATGTTATTAATTTTCAATTCAATCTATACAACCAGAATTAAAAAATATTTTGCATATTTCAATTACAACCTACTTTCCCCTATAACCCACTACCTACAGTATCTCACAAAAGTAAGTACACCCCTAACATTTCTGTAAATATTTTATTCTATCCTTTCATGTGACAACACTGAAGAAATGACACTTTGCGACAATGTAAAGTAGTGAGTGTACAGCTTGTATAAGCTGAGGGTAAAGGTGATGGACTGGCCAAGCATGTCTGCAGACCTCAACCCTATTGAGCATCTATGGGGAATCCTCAAACAGAAGGTGGAGGAGCGCAAGATCTCTAACATCCACCAGCTCTGTGATGTCATCATGGAGGAGGGGAAGAGGACTTCAGTGACAACCTGTGAAGCTCTGGTGAACTCCATGCCCAAGAGGGTTAACCACTTAAGCCCCGGAAGATTTTACCCCCTTCCTGACCAGGTTTTTTTTTTTGCGATTTTTTACTGTGTGATTTTAACGGACAATTGCGCGGTCGTGTGACGCTGTGCCTAAACAAATTTGATGTCCTTTTTTTCCCCACAAACAGAGAGCTTTCTTTTGGTGGTATTTGATCACCTGTGCGATTTTTTGATCACGCGCTATAAACAAAAAATGAGCGTCAATTTTGCAAAAATAACAATATTTTTCACATTTTTTTATATGAAATTCCCAAAAAAAATGTAAAAATCAAAATTTTTTAACATTTTCGGCCAATTTGTTTTATGCTACATATGTTTGGTAAAAAAAAATCGCAAAAAGCGTATTTTGATTGGTTTGCGCAAAAGTTATTGCGTTTACTAACAAAGGGAAAGATTTTTGTCATTTTTGGTGTTTTTTTTTAACGAGTAATGGCGGCGATCTGCAATTTTTTTTGCGGGACTGCGACATTGCAGCGGACAGATCGGACCCTTGACTGACATTTTTGACACTTTTGGGGTTACCAGTGACATTTCTACAGTAATCAGTGCTGTACATATGCACTGTTACTGCAAAAATGACACTGGCAGGGAAGGGGTTAACTGTATTGGAGAGGGAGGGGGTTAAGTGTGTCCTAGGGGTGTGATTCTAACTGTGATTGGACATGGCTACTAGTGTAAGAACAGAGATCAACGGTCCTACATAGCAGAACCGTCTGATCTCCATTTTTACACAGGGGAGAATGACAGGCGGCTTGTTTACATTAGCCGCCTGCCTTTCTCCCTTCCTGGCGAACAATCGCGAGGGACCGGCGGACATCGGGTCCGTCGGTCACACGCACTGACTTGTTAGGGAACGGGGCGGGCACGCGCCTCAGCGGGCGCGCGCTCGCCCGCTATTGGCTCACAAGCCAGTGACAGGCTAGTGACGTATCGGTACGTCACTTTGTCTGGCCGGGGCTGATCGCCGCAGTATATGTACTTGCGGCGGTCGGCAACCGGTTAAGGCAGTGCTGGAAAATAATGGCGGCCACACAAAATATTGACACTTTGGGCCCAATTTGGACATTGTCACTTAGGGGTGTACTCACTTTTGTTGGCAGCGGTTTAGACATTAATGGC
This sequence comes from Pelophylax lessonae, assembly GCF_965119305.1. Taxonomy (NCBI): domain Eukaryota; kingdom Metazoa; phylum Chordata; class Amphibia; order Anura; family Ranidae; genus Pelophylax; species Pelophylax lessonae. The sequence continues at coordinate 3,948,717 of NC_138775.1, forward strand.
TGTGTGTTGAGTTATTTTGAGGGGACAGTAAATTTACACTGTTATACAAGCTGTACACTCACTACTTTACATTGTAGCAAAGTCTCATTTCTTCAGTGTTGTCACATGAAAAGATAGAATAAAATATTTACAAAAATGTGAGGGGTGTACTTACTTTTGTGAGATACTGTATTGGAGTCCACCTGTGGTAATCTCAGTTGATTGGACATTCTTTGGAAAGGCACACAGCTGTCTATATAAGGTCCAACAGGTAACAGTGCATGTCAGAGCACAAACTAAGCCATGAAGTTCAAGGAATTGTCGGTAGACCTCGGAGAAAGGATTGTATGGAGGCACAGATCGGGGGAAGGGTACAGAAACATTTCTGCAGCATTGAAGGTCCCAATGAGCACAGTGGCCTCCATCATCCATAAATGGGAGAAGTTTGGAACCACCAGGACTCTTCCTAGAGCGGGCCACCCGGCCAAACTGAGCGATCGGGGGAGGGGGGCCTTAGTCAGGGAGGTGACCAAGAACCCGATGGTCACTCTGACAGAGCTCCATCGTTTCTCTGTGGAGAGAGGAGAACCTTCCAGAAGAACAACCATCTCTGCAGCACTCCACCAATCAGGCCTGTATGGGTGTGGCCAGACAGAAGCCACTCCTCAGTAAAAGTCACATGACAGCCCGCCTGGAGTTTACCAAAAGGCACCTGAAGGACTCTCAGACCATGAGAAACAAAATTCTCTGCTCTGATGAAACAAAGATTGAACTCTTTGGCCTGAATGGGAAGCGTCATGTCTGGAGGAAACCAGGCACCGCTCATCACCTGACCAATACCATCCCTACTGTGAAGCATGGTGGTGGCAGCATCATACTGTGGGGATGTTTTTCAGCAGCAGGAACTGGGAGACTAGTCAGGATGGAGGGAAAGATGAATGCAGCAATGTACAGAGACATCCTGAAAACCTTCTCCAGAGCGCTCTGGACCTCAGACTGGGGTGAAGGTTCATCTTCCAACAGGACAACGACCCTAAGCACACAGCCAAGATAACAAAGGAGTGGCTACGGGACAACTCTGTGAATGTCATTGAGTGGCCCAGCCAGAGCCCAGACTTGAACCCGATTGAACATCTCTGGAGAGATCTGAAAATGGCTGTGCACCGACCCTCCCCCATCCAACCTGATGGAGCTTGAGAGGTCCTGCAAAGAAGAATGGGAGAAACTGCCCAAAAATAGGAGTGCCAAGCTTGTAGTATCATACTCAGAAATACTGGAGGCTGTAATTGGAGCCAAAGGAGCTTCACCAAAGTATTGAGCAAAGGGTGTGAATACTTATGCACACGACAATGGGGGTGAATACTTATCTACATGGGAATTATTTTCATTTTTTATAAATTTGCAAAGATTTCAAACAAACTTCTCTCACGTTGTCATTATGGGGGAGGGGTTTGTAGAATTCTGAGGAAAATAATGAATTTAATCCATTTTGGAATAAGACTGTAACATAAAATGTGGAAGAAGTGAAGCACTGTGAGTACTTCCCGGATGCTCTGTATTGTAGGGAGGATAAGCCGTCCTCGTACTCTGGACTGGCGCCACCATTTGGGTTACATAAATTATTTCCAATTGCTCTTGTTTGTGTTCCAGTTACTTAGAAGAAGCTGCGTTTGTCTTGGAGACAGAAAACACGGTCAGATCGCGGCTGATGGAAGTGGATAAAATGCAGCTAAAACGTTGTAAAACCACGGGGTGAACTTTACGCCAACACAGTTGACCTACATATTACGCTCTCCGGAAATTGAAGAGGAATAGAATTTACTAGAATATAATTTTACACGGCATTAGCGGAGGTTTAGTCAGTTATATAAAAGGCCATTTATTTTATGGCGGGAGCAGCGACAATTTGCATGAGCTTTACAATAGGTGATAAATCTCGGCGGCAGATCAGAGGAACGGCGTCAGAAAAATAATTCTGAACAATCCTGAAGTGTGACAGAGATACATGAAGACCCGATCCCAGACCCGATCCCAATCCCAATCCCCAACAATCCCAATCCCCAACAATCCCGATCCCCAACAATCCCGATCTCCAACAATCCCGATCCCCAACAATCCCGATCCCCAACAATCCCAATCCCCGACAATCCCGATCTCCAGCAATCCCAATCCCCAACAATCCCGATCCCCAAAAATCCAGATCCCCGACAATCCCGATCCCCAACAATCTCAACCCCCAACAATCCCGATCCCCAACAATCCTGATCCCCAACAATCCCTATCCCTAACAATCCCGATCCCCAACAATCCCGATCCCCAACAATACCGATCCCCAACAATTCCGATCCCCAACAATTCCGATCCCCAACAATCCTGATCCCCAACAATCCCGATCCCCAACAATCCCGATCTCCAGCAATCCCGATCCCCAACAATCTCAACCCCCAACAATCCCGATCCCCAACAATCCCGATCCCCAACAATCCTGATCCCCAACAATCCCTATCCCTAACAATCCCAATCCCCAACAATCCCGATCCCCAACAATACCGATCCCCAACAATTCCGATTCCCAACAATCCTGATCCCCAACAATCCCGATCCCCAACAATCCCGAACCCCAACAATTCCAATCCCCAACAATCCTGATCCCCAACAATCCCGATCCCCAACAATCCCGATCCCCATCAATTCCGAACCCCAACTATTCCGATCCCCAACAATTCCGATCCCCAACAATTCCAATCCCCAACAATCCCGATCCCCAACAATTCCGATCCCCAACAATCCTGATCCCCAACAATCCCGATCCCCAACAATTCCGATCCCCAACAATTCCGATCCCCAACAATTCCGATCCCCAACAATCCTGATCCCCAACAATTCCGATCCCCAACAATTCCGATCCCCAACAATCCCGATCCCCAACAATCCCATTCCCCAACAATCCCGATCCCCAACAATCCCGATCCCCAACAATTCCAATCCCCAACAATCCCGATCCCCAACAATTCCGATCCCCAACAATCCTGATCCCCAACAATCCTGATCCCCAACAATCCCGATCCCCAACAATTCCGATCCCCAACAATTCCGATCCCCAACAATCCTGATCCCCAACAATTCCGATCCCCAACAATTCCGATCCCCAACAATCCCGATCCCCAACAATCCCATTCCCCAACAATCCCGATCCCCAACAATCCCGATCCCCAACAATTCCAATCCCCAACAATCCCGATCCCCGACAATTCCGATCCCCAACAATCCTGATCCCCAACAATCCCCATCCCCAACAATCCCCATCCCCAACAATCCCCATCCCCAACAATCTCTGCAGAGGAGGACGGTGTGCAGAGAAACATACAACACATGATTAGAAAAAAAAAAAAATAATAAATCAAAAATATAAAATACAAGATAACAAAAAATAATAAATGTCAACAAATAACCCGAACTTGAAGAGAGACGATGGTGGGAGAGAAATATCAACAAACAGTAAGGAGCAGAGTCCTCCAGCAGTGCAGAGTATTTCAGGAGAGGAGAGTTATAGAGGAAGGAGCAGAGTCCTCCAGCAGTGCAGAGTATTTCAGGGGAGGAGAGTTATAGAGGAACGAGAAGAGTCCTCCAGCAGTGCAGAGTATTTCAGGAGAGGAGAATAATAGAGGAAGGAACAGAGTCCTCCAGCAGTGCAGAGTATTTCAGGAGAGGAGAGTTATAGAGGAAGGAGCAGAGTCCTCCAGCAGAGCAGAGTATTTCAGGAGAGGAGAGTTATAGAGGAAAGAGCAGAGTCCTCCAGCAGAGCAGAGTATTTCAGGAGAGGAGAGTTATAGAGGAAGGAGCAGAGTGCTCCAGCAGAGTAGACCATAGGAAATCATGTAGCATATCACAACACACCATGGGAATGCTCACACCGGCAGGCGTGATGATGTCACCTCTACGCTCAGCCCAACACATGTTTCATCGTAGAGGAAGTCTTCTTGGGGCATTGAAGTAACGGTCCCCCCAGGAAGACGTCCTGTATGTCGAAACGTGAGTAGGGCGGAGCATAGCAGTGACGTCATCACGCCTCTGTGGGATTGGTGTTAAAGCACTTATGAGACCTCTAAAGATTTGGGGTCTGTTGCTCTGGCAAGCAGTTTTAATGTGCAGGTGGGGGAGCACCGGATGGACAGTTTATCATTACTTGAAGCATGTTGATGGACAATGTTTATCACTTATGGTGCCACTGATCGATATTGATCACTGTGACTTCCACTGAATGGAAATGAGTTTAGGTTTATCACATTTGTACTCAAATTTAAAAAGACAGCGAAACACGGTTTTTGTTTATAGCTCAGGAGCCTTACAGAGAATTCCAGAATAAAAAAAAGACACTCGAGTTGCGATCCTTGGGCCATATGATTCTGACAATAAGGAATTTTTATTTGGTTTTAACTAGGAATCGACCGATTATCGGCAAAGCCGATATATTGAGGGCCGATCTGCACTTTCATCGATATATTGGAATCGGCCCCTGAGGTTACCGATATTGCCGATATTTCAGAAAGTGCTGTACCGAAGTGATGGCTGCAGCTAGAGGCATCACCCCGGTACCGGCGTCCATAGTTGGCTGTTGTGTAATGACAACCGATGCGGCTGAGAAGCGGCTCGGCTGTCATTACAAGGAGCGGGAGGGGACGTCCCCCCCCTCCCACCGCCTTACGCGGTGACCCGGGCAACCAGTGCACGGCCACCGAAGAGAAGACCCGATCAAAGCCGCATTCGGTTCTGATCGGGTCATGACATCACTTCCGGGTAATTGGCGCCAAATTTTAAAAAAATGACAGCATTCAAAACAGCCAAACTTGGCGCCAAACAAAGTGCAGAGGAAGGGTTTGGGGTCTTTTAGACCCCCCAGATCCCTCAACAAGAGTACCTTTCAAAAAAAAAAAAATTAATGTACGCAAATATCGGCCAATATCGGCCGATACCGATATGCGATGACCAAAATATCAGTATCGGCAATAAAAAAACGATATCGGTCAATCACTAGTTTTAACCACTTGCCGACCGCCGCACAACTATTTACTGCAGCAATCAGCCCCATACAGGCAAAGTGACGTAGTACTATGTCGCTAGCCTGAGAACCTCTAGGGGGCGAGCGCACTCCCGCCCCCCGCTCATTCCCTGATATGTCCGCATGAGTGACCGGCGGACCCAATGTCCGCTGGTCACTCGCGATCTCCCGGAGGAGAGGGAGAAAGGCAGGCGGCTGATGTAAACAAAGCCGTCTGTCATTCTCCCTGATCTAACTGCAGAGATTATACGATCCTGTTATGTAGGATCGTATGTCTCTGTGGTTACATCACAAGCCACGCCCCTTTACAGTTAGAATCACACCCCTAGGGACACACTTAACCCCTTGATCACTAATAAAGTTAACCCTCCCCTGCCAGTGTCATTTTTACAGTAACAGCGCATATGTATAGCACTGATTACTGTAGTAATGTCACTGGTAACCCCAAAAGTGTCAAAAATGTCATTTAGGGGTCCAATCTGTCCGCCGCAATGTCGCAGTCCTGCAAAATAAATCGCAGATCGCCGCCATTACTAGTTAAAAAAAAACAATAAAAATGACATAAATCTTTCCCTTAATTAGTAAACGCAATAACTTTTGTGCAAACCAATCAAAATACGCTTATTGCAATTTTTTTAATCAAAAATATGTAGCAGAAAAACAATTGGCCTAAAATGTTAAAAAATTTAGATTTTTACATTTTTTTGGGGGAATTTCATATAAAAAAATGTGAAAAATATTGTTATTTTTTCAAAATCGTCGCTCTTTTTTTGTTTATAGCGCAAAAAATAAAAATCGCACAGGTGATCAAATACCACCAAAAGAAAGCTCTGTTTGTGGGGAAAAAAGGACGTAATTTTTATTTGGGTACAGTGTCGCACGACCGCGCAATTGTCCGTTAAAGTCACGCAGTGCCGAATCTCAAAATAGGCCCTGGTCAGAAAGGGGGTAAATCTTCCAGGACTTAAGTGGTTAAAGTCACGCAGTGCCGAATCGCAAAATAGGCCCCGGTCTTTGAGCAGGAAAATCCTCCGGGGCTTAAGTGGTTAAAAATGCTTCATTGAACACAGCCAAAAGTTGAGGCATCAGAGATCCTCCATGATCATCTACAAGCTGTATGGTAAAATAAATCTCCGAGGAATAGAAGGACTCCTCTTCCCAGCGCCCTCTCTGCTGCGCTCTGTCAGCAGCCTGTCCAGACTTTCGGTAATACAGAGAACAAGAGTCTGACTTTCCATGTGTTCTCCCCTCCGCCGGCGAACTATGATGGCAGCGCGATGTTACACTCTAATCAGACGCGGTAGGGGGTGAAGCAGATGGATACCACCCGAGGCTCCAGCTCCAACCATGACAATTATTCAAATACTTCTCGCCACATGGATGAGCGCAGCAAACATACACGGATGACACGGAAGGATGTGCGGAAACCATCAGACTCAACACAATTTCCTCTCCGACAGAACACAGAGAAGTGTCACACGAGCCACTGGAGCTGAGAGCCGCTCGCCTAGGAAAACGCATCGCCTGCTCTGCGCACTGCTTATGTTTAAAGCTAAACTCTGGTCGCACTTGAATAAATTGTGTTTAACCACTTTACCACCGGAGGATTTTGCTGTCTTACGTCCAGGCCACTTTTTGCGATTCGGCGCTGTGCGACTTTACCTGACAATTGCGCGGTCGTGCGACGCTGTACCCAAACAAAATTTACGTCCTTTTTTCCCCACAAACAGAGCTTTCTTTTGGTGGTATTTGATCACCTGTGCGATTTTTACTTTTTTGCGCTATAAACAAAAAAATAGCGAAAATTTTGAAAAAATAACAATATTTTTCAAATTTTTTTATATGAAATTCCCCCTCAAAAAAATGTAAAAATCAAATTTTTTTAAATTTTTGGCCAATTTGTTTTATGCTACATATGTTTGGTAAAAAAAATCACAATAAGTGTATGCGCAAAAGTTATTGCGTTTACTAACTAAGGGAAAGATTTCTGTCATTTTTGGTGTTTTTTTTTTTTAAGGCGTAATGGCGGCCATCTGCGTTTTTTTTTTTGCGGGACTGCGACATTGCGGTGGACAGATCGGACCCTTGACTGACATTTTTGACACTTTTGGGGGTACCAGTGACATTACTACAGTAATCAGTGCTATAATATGCACTGTTACTGTAAAAATGACACTGGCAGGGAAGGGGTTAATTTTTATTGGAGAGGGAGGGGTTAATGTATGCCTGGTGCTTACTGACGTGTGTGGGGGGAGGGGACTGAGTGACACAGGGACAGATCTCAGGTTGAGCTATGCTGAACCCTGCAATCTAACCCTGCCTGTCACTTAGGAGATCCTCCCGTTCTGTTTACACAGGCGGGCGGATCTCCAAACTAGATTCCCCGACGATCGGGGAAGAGCAGCGGCGATCGCCACCGCTCCTCCCCTGGCCCAACTCCCACTGTGACTGAAAACAGCGGGAGCGCGCCTCCGGCGACGCGCGAGCGCCGCCTACAGGGGGAGGAGTCCAGCGATGTAGGTGTACGTCGCTGGACGGAATCGAGCCACTTTGCCGCAGTACAGTTCCAGTGACTGGTTGGCTAGTGGTTAAGATGACTCATTGGGGCTGATTTACTAAAGGCCAAATAGGCTTTCTACTTTGCAAGGGAATTTTCCGTTAGCTTGGTAAACGTTGGTAAAGCTTTTTTCGTTCGATAATTTTTATTGAGTTTTGTAAGAAAATTGAACAGTCATTGTGAGAAAACAGATAACAGCTGGAACAATGAACAATACACAGCTTCATGTCAGAAGAAATCTTATATATTATCACAGATAAGACCATACAGTACTATAACCTCGGTGGGAGAGTAGTACATGACATTAGTATATTAACCACTTTACCACCGGAGGATTTTGCTGTCTTACGTCCAGGCCACTTTTTGCGATTCGGCACTGTGCAACTTTAACTGACAATTGCGCGGTCGTGCGACGCCATACCCAAACGAAATTGATGTCCTTTTTTTCCCACAAACAGAGCTTTCTTTTGCTGGTATTTGATCACCTGTGCGATTTTTACTTTTTGCGCTATAAACAAAAAAAGAGCGAAAATTTTGAAAAAATAACAATATTTTTCAAATTTTTTTATATGAAATTCCCCCTCAAAAAAATGTAAAAATCAAATTTTTTTAAATTTTTGGCCAATTTGTTTTCTGCTACATATGTTTGGTAAAAAAAAATCACAATAAGCGTATTTTGATTGGTTTGCGCAAAAGTTATTGCGTTTACTAACTAAGGGAAAGATTTCTGTCATTTTTGGTGTTTTTTTTTTTTAAGGCGTAATGGCGGCAATCTGCGTTTTTTTTTTTTGCGGGACTGCGACATTGCGGTGGACAGATCGGACCCTTGACTGACATTTTTGACACTTTTGGGGGTACCAGTGACATTACTACAGTAATCAGTGCTATAATATGCACTGTTACTGTAAAAATGACACTGGCAGGGAAGGGGTTCATTTTTATTGGAGAGGGAGGGGTTAATGTATGCCTGGTGCTTACTGACGTGTGTGGGGGGAGGGGACTGAGTGACACAAGGACAGATCGCAGGTTGAGCTATGCTGAACCCTGCAATCTGACCCTGCCTGTCACTTAGGAGATCCGCCCGCTCTGTTTACACAGGCGGGCGGATCTCCAAACTAGATTCCCCGACGATCGGGGAAGAGCAGCGGCGATCGCCACTGCTCCTCCCCTGGCCCGACTCCCGCTGTGACTGAAAACAGCGGGAGCGCGCCTCCGGCGGCGCGCGGGCGCCGCCTACAGGGGGAGGAGTCCAGCGATGGAGGTGTACGTCGCTGGATGGAATCGAGCCACTTTGCCGCAGTACAGTCCCAGTGACTGGTCGGCTAGTGGTTAAGATGACTCATTGGGGCTGATTTACTAAAGGCCAAATAAGGCTTTCTACTTTGCAAGGGAATTTTCCGTTAGCTTGGTAAACGTTGGTAAAGCTTTTTTCGTTCGATAATTTTTATTGAGTTTTGTAAGAAAATTGAACAGTCCTTGTGAGAAAACAGATAACAGCTGGAACAATGAACAATACACAGCTTCATGTCAGAAGAAATCTTACATATTATCACAGATAAGACCATACAGTACTATAACCTCGGTGGGAGAGTAGTACATGACATTAGTATATTAACCACTTTACCACCGGAGGATTTTGCTGTCTTACGTCCAGGCCACTTTTTGCGATTCGGCACTGTGCAACTTTAACTGACAATTGCGCGGTCGTGCGACGCCATACCCAAACGAAATTGACGTCCTCTTTTTCCCACAAACAGAGCTTTCTTTTGGTGGTATTTGATCACCTGTGCGATTTTTACTTTTTGCGCTATAAACAAAAAAATAGCGACAATTTTGAAAAAATAACAATATTTTCCAAATTTTTTTATATGAAATTCCCCCCCAAAAAATGTAAAAATCTAATTTTTTTTTATCATTTTAGGCCAATTCGTTTTCTGCTACATATGTTTGGTAAAAAAAAAATCGCAATAAGCGTATTTTGATTGGTTTGCGCAAAAGTTATTGCATTTACTAACTAAGGGAAAGATTTCTGTAGTTTTTGGTGTTTTTTTTTTTAACGAGTAATGGCGGCGATCTACGATTTTTTTTTGCGGGACTGCGACATTGCGGCGGACAGATCGGACCCTTGACTGACATTTTTGACACTTTTGGGGTTACCAGTGACATTACTACAGTAATCAGTGCTATAATATGCACTGTTACTGTAAAAATTACACTGGCAGGGAAGGGGTTAATCTTTATTGGTGATCAAGGGGTTAATGTATGCCTGGTGCTTACTGACGTGTGTGGGGGGAGGTGACTGAGTGACACAAGGACAGATCGCGGGTTGAGCTATGCTGAACCCTGCAATCTGACCCTGCCTGTCACTTCGGAGATCCGCCCGCTCTGTTTACACAAGCGGGCGGATCTCCAAACTAGATTCCCCGACGATCAGGGAAGAGCAGCGGTGATCGCCGCTGCTCCTCCTCTGGCCTGACTCCCGCTGTGACTGAATACAGCGGGAGCGAGAGTCCGGCGGCGCGCGTGCGCCGCCGAGAAGGGGGAGTGTCTGCCGACGTAGGTCTACGTCGTCAGACCTACAACAGCCACTTTGACGCAGTAGAGCTCTAGTGAGCAGACGGAAAGTGGTTAAACTAAACATACTGATTAGGGCGTTATAAGTAGGGTATGAAGGTATTGTGGGGTAACCTTGATTGCCTTCAAAGGACTGAGTCGTAATATTTACTACCTGTCCAGGAGGACCAGTGTTGAGTAAACTGGGCCCCCTGGGACATAGAAAGAGCATGTGCTTTCTCCATAGAGAATTGAGTGTTGACCAGGCGGATGACTTCCAGATGGGACGGAAGGGTCGGGTTGTTTCCAGTGTCTCGCTATGGTGGACCTGGAATGTCGTCTATACCTAAAGACAGGAGAGCCATGGCCGGATTGGTGGGTTGCAGTATTCCAGTAACCGTAGATAGGATCTCGAACACCCTCCTCCAGAAACCCAGAAGGCTTTTACAGGGCCAAAAAACGTGATATATACTGCCGACATGGCCGCAGCCTCGCCGAACATAGGGGATCTGATCGATTGTAAAATTTGGACAGGCGATATGGTGTTAAGTACCATCTAGTTCGAATTTTTTGGGATTGCTCCCAGTGCGTCACGCATCTGGAGGCCCTGTAGGTGCTGCGAATAGCAGTTTGCCATTGGGTGGCGGAGAAGGAGGTTCCCCTCCCATTTGATCATATGTGTGGTTTTGTGGAAGGACATCTTGTTTTGGAGATGGTTGTAGAACAAGGAAATGCCTTTAAGCCTAGTAAGAGGGAAAGATAGATATTGCCATATAGCGGAGGGAAGGTGGGCTGGAGGAGGGGGATGTTTCAGAAGAAAGCTAGATATGGAATTGTATGGAAATCTGGCCGTCTCGGGCAGTTCAAATTCGTTGGTAAAGCTTTTTTGAAATCCATCGTCCAATATTTTTTTAATTTCAATCATATTTTATTAACCACTTCTGGACCGGGCCTTTTTCTGACACTTGCTGTTTACAGGTTAAAAATCAGGTTTTTTTTTTTGCTAGAAAATTACTTAGAATCCCCAAACATTATATATATATAATATATATAATATATATATATATACATATATATATGTAGAAATGTAGTTCCAAAACATCTGGGGTGCCAAGGTTCGCCATCACTGCTCTAGGGTCTGCAAAAAAAAATTAAAAACATAAAAAATATATATAAATAATATAAATAATAAATATATATATCTACATTTCCCATGATGCTCATTCACTCTGCAGTGTAGTTGTGCATCATGGGAAATGTAGTTTCAAAACACCCAGGGTGCCATCATCCAATAATTTTTTATTTCAATCATATTTTATTAACCACTTCTGGACCGGGCCTTTCTGACACTTGCTGTTTACAGGTTAAAAATCAGGTTTTTTTTTTTGCTAGAAAATTACTTAGAATCCCCAAACATTATATATATATATATATATATATATATATATATATGTAGAAATGTAGTTCCAAAACATCTGGGGTGCCAAGATTCGCCATCACTGATCTAGGGTCTGCAAAAAAAAAAAAAAAAAATATATATATATAAATAATATATATATATATATATATATATTTATATATATTTATATTATTTATATTATTTATATATATATATATATTTTTTATTTTTTTTATTTTTTTTTGCAGACCCTAGAGCAGTGATGGCGAACCTTGGCACCCCAGATGTTTTGGAACTACATTTCCCATGATGCTCATTCACTCTGCAGTGTAGTTGTGCATCATGGGAAATGTAGTTTCAAAACACCCAGGGTGCCATCGTCCAATAATTTTTTATTTCAATCATATTTTATTAACCACTTCTGGACCGGGCCTTTCTGACACTTGCTGTTTACAGGTTAAAAATCAGGTTTTTTTTTTTGCTAGAAAATTACTTAGAATCCCCAAACATTATATATATATATATTGCGTTTGATTGCGTAAAATTGCGTTTGTAAGACCGCTGCGCAAATACAGTGCGATAAAAAATATTGTCATGATCTCCATTTTATTCTCTAGGGCAGTGATGGTGAATCTTGGCACCCCAGATGTTTTGGGACTACATTTCCCATGATGCTCATGCACTCTGCAGTGTAGTTGAGCATCATGGTAAAAGTAGTTTCAAAACACCTGGGGTGCCAAGGTTCACCATCACTGCCCTAGAGATTAAAATGGAGATCATTACAATATTTTTTTATCGCACTGTATTTGCGCAGTGGTCTTACAAATGCAATTTTTTGGGGAAATATTCACATTTTTTAAATATAAAACGAGAAAACAGTAGTTAGCCCAATTTTTTTCCCGATAATTTGAAAGATAAAGTTGCCCTGAGTAAATAGATACCCAACATGTCACGCTTCAAAATTGCGCACGCTCAAGGAATGGCGACAAACATTGGTACCTAAAAATCCCCATAGACGACAATTTAAAAATTTCTACAGGTTACAAGTTTAGGGTTACAGAGGAGGTCGGGGGATAGAATTATTGCTCTCACTCTAATGATTGCGGCGATACCTCACATGTGTGTGGTTTGAACACCGTTTACATTTCTGGGCGCTACTTGCATATGCGTCCGCTTCTGCGCACGACCTAACGAGGATGGGGCGCTTTAATTTTTTTTTCCTATTTATTTAATCTTTTATATTTTATTTTGACACTGTTTTTTAAAAAAAGAAATAAAATTGATCACTTTAATTCCTATTACAAGGAATGTAAATATCCCTTGTTATATAAATAAGCAGGACAGGTCCTCTTTAATGTGAGATCTGGGGGTCAAAAAGACCTCACACCTCACATCTACACTAAAAAGCAAAAAAAAAAAGCCATTTTTTTCATCTTGAAAAAAAATGGGCTTTTTAAATCTGTTGCTAGGAAGCGATGTATGATGTCACTCCAGTCCTCCAAGGTCATAGAGTGGAGTGGGGGGCCATCTTGTCCTCACTCGACCTCCTGCCTGAGGTGACAGCAGATCATTTTCCCCACTACCAGCGGGTCCGGTAAGAAGGGAAAATGACTGGGAGGCAGTGGGGGGGGGTCACCTCTCCCGACACCTATAAGGGTGATCCCGCAGAGGGTCTGCCACTGGGACCACCCTTATGTTAAAGCGGACCGCCGCAGTTAAAAAATGGCAGCTATCTGCTGCCATAACCCCGATATTTAACATCAAAGTACCGACGTAAAACATCGGCGGGCGGTCCGTAATTTGTTAAGTTTTTGAGGATGACAAAACATATATTGTCAATACATACGTTCTCCAGGTGAATCTGGAGCTTAACTTTCTAAGAGATGGAGTCCGGTCGTTGACATATGTAAGCTAAACATTACAACATCATGACATTGTACAGTTGCAGATATAAAAAGGAAAAGTAAATAGGTGAGCAGAGCACTCAGGAACTAACATCACCAAGGAGGAGGACCCAGCTGGGAACTTCTACCAGAAAGGAATGGAGAGGGGGCTGCCAGTGACAAGATTGGGATACATAAAGGATGGCTTCCCAGTGGAACTGGGTCTATTTGCAGACAGTTCCAACAGAATCACATTTCAAGAGATGGAGTCTGGTCATTGACATACTGTATGTAAGACGTTGACATATGGATGGCTTCCCAGTGGAACAAAGGGAGATGTCATGCCATCGTTACAGGTGCGCTCTACAGAATGAATGTTGTAGCCAGGGGGACCATTGAAACCAGAAGGCTTGGCCTACACCATTCTTGATGGAGAACATCAGTTCAAATTGGGTTTGGATGTTGAGGTTGACTGTGAAAGAAGAAAGGACTGGGGATTCAGCTTGTTTCCAGCTAGATGTGATGGATTTTCTGGCTGCGATCATGCAGTGTATGATGAAAGGGAGGTGGCGCCTGGGCCACGGCTCGGAATTTAGAAGTAGTGCTAAGGCTGGATCTGGGTCTATTTGCAGACATAATACGGAGGAGATTAATTGAAAAACACTGGTCCAAAATGGGAGTAGTTTGGGACAGTTCCAACACAATAATGTTCCAAGAGATGGAGTCTGGTCGTTGACATATGTAAGACGTTGACATATGGATGGCTTCCCAGTGGAACAAAGGGAGATGTCATGCCATTGTTACAGGTGCGCTCTACAGAACGAGTGTTGTAGCCAGGGTGACCATTGAGACCAGAAGGCTTGGCCTACACCATTCTTGATGGAGAACATCAGTTCAAATTGGATTTGGGTGTTGAGGTTGACTGTGAAAGAAGAAAGAACTGAGGATTCAGCTTTTTTTCCAGCTAGATGTGATGGGTTTTCTGGCTGCGATCTTGCAGTGTATGATGAAAGGGAGGTGGGCCACTGTTTGGAATTTAGAAGAAGTAGTGCTAAGGATGGATCTGGGTCTATTTGCAGACGTAATACTGAGGAGATTTATTGAAAAACACTGCTCCAAAATGGTAATAGTTTGGGACAGTTCCAACACAATAACATTCCAAGAGATGGAGTCTGGAACTCTACAGTTGCAGATATAAAAAAAAAATAACATCACCGGGGAGAAGGACCCAGCTGGGTACTTCTACCAGAAAGGAATGGAGAGGGGGCTGCCATTGACACGATTGGGATACATAAAGGATGGCTTCCCAGTGGAACAAAGGGAGATGTCATGCAATCGTTACAGGTGCGCTCTACAGAACAAATGTTGTAGCCAGGGTGACCATTGAGACCAGAAGGCTTGGCCTACACCATTCTTGATGGAGAACATCAGTTCAAATTGGGTTTGGGTGTTGAGGTTGACTGTGAAAGAAGAAAGGACTGGGGGTTCAGCTTGTTTCCAGCTAGATGTGATGGATTTTCTGGCTGCGGTCATGCAGTGTATGATGAAAGTGAGGCGGCGCCTGGGCCACCGCTCGGAATTTAGAAGAAGTAGTGCTAAGGCTGGATCTCGGTCTATTTGCAGACTGAGGAGATTAATAGAAAAACACTGGTCCAAACTGGGAGTAGTTCGGGACAGTTCCAACACAATAACATTCCAAGAGATGGAGTCTGGTCGAGCACACAGGAATTATCACCATCGTCCAATATTAAGCAAGCCAAAGTTTAATTATACATTCCTTCAAAGTGGTTGGGTATTCTTTGCAAAGTGAATTTTCATTACATTCCCTAAGCTAAGGGAAAATTATTTTGCAAAGTGAACATAATATTTGCCTTTGACAATTGCCTTCTTTCAGGAGGTTCAACCCATGCTGTCTACCCCTAATGGATAACTTACCTGCATAATTCCAAAACCAACATCACTTAGAACTACAGGCATGGGACCAATGAAGCCTCTCCTGTCATTTCTCAGTTCCCCCTAACCCCTATGACATTTTTAGCTATCTATAAGGAATATTCTTCCCACAAGCCGCCAATGTAAGGGGCCAACCTTCTCACTGAGTCCCAATGTAAGGGAGCCTATAGCATTGACCACCAATGTAGGGAGCCCTTATTCCTATAACAACCAATGTAAGGGACTCTTCTCCACTGATGGCCAAAATAATGACCCTGTTGCCTATGGCCACCAACTTGGAGAACCCTTCTTCCCAAGATCACATATATAGGGGACCCTTGTCCTCTGATCACCAATGTAGTGTACCCATCTTCATGCACAACCAATGTCAGAAATCCTTCTGCCTATACAAGCCAGTATAGGGGATCTTTCTCCACTGTAGGCCAGTATAATGACCCTTATGTCTATGACAGCAACTGTCATAGACATAGAAAGAACTCTTTTCCACTGATGGCCAATGCTATGTCCCTTCTACCTATGATGACCACCTATATAGGGGACTCTTCTCTTCAGGTGTAGTCAATCTGTCTCCTCTGAAGAACCCCCTATCTATGTCAGCCAATATAGGGGATCCATCTCCACTGAAGGCCAATGTACTGAATGACCCTTAAGCCTATGACAAGCAATGAAATTATCTTTCTTCACTGATGACCATATGATGACCTTTATACCTATGACAATCAAAGTAAATGACTTTTTTTCATTGAACGTAAATGTTATCTCCCTCCTCCCTATGACCACCGATATAGGGAACCCTTCTTCCTTTGATCACATATATAGGGGACCCTTGTTCTCTGATCACCAATGTAGTGGACTCACCTTTACTCACAATCAATGTTGGAAATCCTTCTGCCTATAACAGCCATTGCAGGGGATCCTTCTCCACTGAAGGCCAATATAATGACCATTATGCCTATGACAGCCAAAGTGGAGAACTCTTTCCACTGATGGCCAATGGTATATCCCTTCTACGTATGATGATCACCTATATAGGGGACTATTCTCCTCTGGTGTAGTCAACCCGTCTCCACTGAAGAACCCTCTTTTTATGACAGCCAATATAGGAAATTCTTCCCCGCTGAAGGCCAATATACTGAATGCCTTAAGCCTATGACAACCAATGAATAGGATCCTTGTTCACTGATGACCAATATAATGACCTTTATACCTAATCAAAGTAAATGACTCTCTTCCACTGATGGCAAATGTTATGTCCCTTTTCCCTTAGACCACCAATGTAGGGAACCCTTCTACCTAAGACAGCCTATATAGGGGGCCCTTCTCCACTGACCACCAATGTCAGAGACCTGACAACCAATGTAGGGGATCCTTCTCCACTAACGTTCAATTTAATGACCCTTCTGCCCATGACCACCAATGTAAGGACCCTTTCTGCATTGACCAACAATGTAGGGAACACGTATTCCTATAACAACCAATGTAGGGGACTCTTCTCCACTGATGGCCAATATAATAACCCTGTTGCCTATGACCACCAACTTGGAGAACCCTTCTTCCTATGACCACATATATAGGGGACCCTTGTCCTCTGATCACCAATGTAGTGGGCCCATCTTCACGCACAACCAATGTCAGAAATCCTTCTGCCTATACCAGCCAATATAGGGGATCCTTCTCAACTGAAGGCCAATATACTGAATGACCCTTATGGCTTTGACAACCAATAAAAATTATCCTTCTTCATGGATGACCAATATAATGATCTTTATACCTAATCAAAGTAAATGACTCTTTTCCACTGATGGCAAATGTTATGTCCCTTTTCCCTTTGACCACCAATGTAGGGAACCCTTCTACCTAAGACAGCATGTATAGGGGACCGTTCTCCACTAACCACCAATGTCAGAGATCTGACAACCAATGCAGGGGATCCTTCTCCCCTGATGGTCAATTTAATGACCCTTCTGCCCATGACCACCAATGTAAGAAACCCTTTCTGCATTGACCACCAATGTAGATGACCCTCTTCCTTGACCATCAATTTTGGGGATCCTCCTCTGATAACCAAAGTAAAGGACCCTTCAAGAAATAGCAAATAAAATAGTAAATAGCAGAAAAAACCCTACAGAGGTTCAAATCCTTCCACATTGTATCTAAAACAAGGAAGAAAAGATCTTAACTTGCCATAGAGGAAAGAGACCCCCTTGCTTTTGAGACCAATCTCTTAAAGCAGACCTTGCAAGACAAAGCAAGGTCCACTCATTACCCAAGATCCTCCACATCCTTTATAAATCACAGTTTGATGCATGTACTAAAATTCACCCGACGGGTAAAAAATATACTCACTTTACCCCGGGCCCCTACACTGCAGCTGGTGACTATCACTAATGTTTCTGGGGAGATTCCTGGGAATGCTGAGAAGCTCAAATCTTGCAAGATGGCTCCTCAGCACAGTCCAACTTGCTTTCTAGTGCAAGGCCCACATTAATAACTTATATAAAAAAGTTGCGCTATAAAAATCAGTGATAATAAAAGTCCATATATAAAAAATTATCAGTATTAAAAAAAATTCATATATAATGACATATTATGGAAACATTCACATAAATAACAAAAATGAAGACACCAGTCATAATGTCCAAGCAAATCATGAAATTACAATCCCACTGTGCAAATATAATTAATTTGTGAAAAAAGCCTGCACCACTGTGACTGTATCCTCCACCACGTTGGATGGCCTCTTACCAGAAAATAATGACCTGAAAGGTCAACAACACCTGTGGTAACACACAACCAGGGCTCCAAGAGATGGAAGACATTCTGAATTCAAAGGGTTAAGATATACCGCATAAACCTCTACTTCCACCTTCTCTCACTCCGGTCCGCAATACTGTGGCCCCCCTAGGGTGTCACACACTCCATGCCTACAGCCGATCATCCTCATGTAGCGAGAGGATAACAACACCCTAACCGCTCCGCTCCGATCTCACTGGGGGAACCATGAAGGCCAACATGTACTGTGACATACTGAAGCAGAGCATGATCCCCTCCCTTCAGAGACTGGGCCGCAGGGCAGTATTCCAACATAACGACCCCAAACACCTCCAAGATGACCACTGCCTTTCTAAAGAAGCTGAGGGTAAAGGTGATGGACTGGCCAAGCATGTCTCCAAATCTAAACCTTATTGAGCATCTGTGGGGATCCTCAAACAGAAGGTGGAGGAGCGCAAGGTCTCTAACATCCACCAGCTCTGTGATGTCATCATGGAGGAGGGGAAGAGGACTCCAGTGACAACTGTGAAGCTCTGGTGAACTCCATGCCCAAGAGGGTTAAGGCAGTGCTGGAAAATAATGGTGGCCACACAAAATATTGACACTCATACTTATATTTTCCAAAGACAACCTCTGGATATGATGCTGAGCACGTGCACTCAACTTCTTTGGTGGACCATGGTGAGGCCTGTTCTGAGTGGAACCTGTCCTGTTAAACTGCTGTATGGTCTTGGCCACCGTGCTGCAGCTCAGTTTCAGGGTCTTGGCAATGTTCTTATAGCCTAGGCCATCTTTATGTAGAGAAACAATTCTTTTTTTCAGATCCTCAGAGAGTTCTTTGCCATGAGGGGCCATGTTGAACTTCCAGTGACCAGTTGAGAGAGTGAGAGCGATAACACCAAATTTAACACAACTGCTCCCCATTCACACCTGAGACCTTGTAACACTAACGAGTCACATGACACCGGGGGAGGGAAAATGGCTAATTGGGCCCAATTTGGAGATTGTCACTTAGGGGTGTACTGACTTTTGTTGCCAGCGGTTTAGACATTAATGGCTGTGTGTTGAGTTATTTTGAGGGGACAGCAAATTTACACTGTTATACAAGCTGTACACTCACTACTTTACATTGTAGCAAAGTCTTATTTCTTCAGTGTTGTCACATGAAAAGATAGAATAAAATATTTACAAATGTGAGGGGTGTACTTACTTTTGTGAGATACTGTGTATGCCCTCCCTCCCCCTTTCTTTTTTTTTCCCATTCGCTTTATTCCTTTGTTGTGGTCCTTCTCTTACATCTCCATTTACGTTTACCAGACCCTTCGTCTTCAGTCTTTAGTCGCCCCCCTATTCCACCCATATTTCTATTTAATTATTGGTCTTTTTTGAAATATGCCAATTTCTTCCATTTATTTGAACAACTATCTAACCATCCCCCATAATGTATCTACTTTGCATTGTAGCAAAGTGTCATTTTTTCAGTGTTGTCATATTAAGAGCCCGTTCACACTGGGGCGACCTGTCAGGTGACCTGGTCGCCTGACAGGTCGCCGTAGGTCGCCTGGCATAGAGAAGCGGCAGACCCGTTCTAATAGGAGCGACACAAGTCGCTCTGACTTAGAAAAATGGTCCGGAGCTTCTTTGGGGCGACCCGGAGCGACCTGCATAGACTTCAATGATATGAAGTCCATGCTGGCCGCTCTGAGGTCGCGGTGCGAGCAGCGCACCGCGACTTCACAGGTCGCCCCGGGAAGTAGCGTCGCCCCAGTGTGAACGGGGTCTAAAAAAGATATAATAAAATATTTACAAAAATGTGAGGGGTGTACTTACTTTTATGAGATATTGTGTGTATATATATATAGATAGATAGCACTGCCCCTGTAGGGACTGCTGGATATTAACTCTTACTCTTGTCAGAGACTGTATATATATATATATATATATATATATATATATATATATTACATTTAAGCAGGCAAGATGAAGCTGTAGCATGATATACAGAGGGGTGTACTTACTTTTGTCAGATACTTTGTGTGTATATATATATATATATGTTTAATGCTGAGAACATTTGCACAGCTGTCACAAACAACCAATTCTCATAATGTTTCTAATATATTTATTTCCAGCTCTGTCTTAGGCCCCGTTCACATACAAGCGACGCTACTTCGCACCGCGACCTCCGAGGTCACGGTGTGAGCAGCGCGCCGCGACCTCGGAGCGGCCGCCACGGACTTCATAACATTGAAGTCTATGGCGGTCGCCTCCAGGTCGCCCCAAAGAAGCTCCGGACCCTTTTTCTAAGTCGGAGCGACTTGTGTCGCTCCTATTAGAACGGGTCCACAGCTTCCCTATGGTAGGCGACCTACGGCGACCTGTGAGGCGACCAGGTCGACTCACAGGTCGCCTTAGTGTGAACGGGGACTTCAAACATACATACATGTGAACAAGCGCGGTGTGTCGTGTGAGACGTAAACCTGTCTCTCTGGACTGACCATGAATAAAGGAACTTCATAATCTTATCTCAGCTGTGGAGTGCGGTCGCATCTTTCTCTGGTATCTTTAAGCTCTGTCTAGTGGCTATAATGTTGTTTTATCCCAGTTAAAGTATTTCAGGAAAATACAGCCTTCTGGCCACTAGATGGCGCTGATGATCATAGCAAATAGACATTTTAGACACATTATGAGGATATTGAGACATTTGCATAGCCATGTATTAATAAATAGACCCCTTACTGTGCTGCACTTAACATGAAAACACATTCACTATACTCGGTCCACTTTATCTTCCATTATCTCATTATAAAGCTGATTTTTTTTTTTGTTCTAACTCGGATCTTTTTGAAATTTGAAGTCTCCAGAAGAACAAATACAAAATTGTAATATAAATTGTTTAACACAGCTGGTGAGTGCAGGTCGGGGAGCCTTGTACTTTTCACAAAACACATCAACTACAAAACGCGCGCCGCACTTGTTTCCGGCTCCTTGAAGTGTAGCGAGCGATCCGCCGGCTTTGAAGTCCCGCTTATAACACTTAGAGACCAAAAAAAAAAAGAGCCCGGACCCGCTTGTTTATTTTATTGATTTTTGTTTCCAAACATCTCGTCTAATTCCAGCCACTGGCACCCGCGTTTCTCGTTAGCGAGGAATGGCGACTTAATGGCCCTTTTGATATTTATAAGACGGACGCACTTTGGGCTTTTTTTGAAGTCAGTCATATTTTATCTTTTTGCCGCACATTCTTTTTTGTGAGTCATTATAAGCTGAAATTATTTTTTTTTATTGTGCATTTGCATTCTAATTTCACTTCTTACTCTGCGTGTTTAATCTTTGACATGTTTATTTGTGTCAAGACGATTAATTCTCGCCGTCTCAGCAGATAAGTTTCTCGCTGAGTGCTGCCTGTTAATGGCTCATTTGCGGAGACGCGGCGAGGGTTCTACGCACGGCCTGTTTGAGTGACGTGTGAATCGCATGTTTTGAAGCCACACAGAATCCCGTTGTACTTATTTTGGGTGATGTGGCAATTGCTGAGTATTAAATGATACATTCTCACCATATTTGGAGTCTGAGCAAAAATCAGCAGTCCCCTCCCCCACAGAAAAGTACATTAAAGTAACTTCCTAAACTTAACCATCCCCTACCTCAGCCCTCAAAAATTCCACTCACCTGCTCGCATTTTGCGAGTGGAATGATGAGGATGGCGAGTAAAGGCTGTGCTGTAAGAAAAGCATGGACCCGGGGCACAGAGTAGTGCGCCCTGAGCCCACACATTGTGTGACAATAGCGAATGAATATTCGCTATTGTCACATGGATCCTCCTCCTGGCCAATCAGGAAGCGGGTCTGAGACCATTTCCTGATTGGCCGAAAGGCGACCAATTGCCATTGGCCAAGGAGGAGGAGGAGGAGGAGGGAGACGCAAAGGATTGAGGAGAAGCCGTTGCTGCATCAGGTAAGTGCACGCTGGTCTCTCTGCACGCTGTGGTCAGTCTGCATTGAAGGGGGCACACTGTGGGCACTCTGCATTGAAGGGGGCACGCTATGGGCACTCTGCATTGAAGGGGGCACACTGTGGTAACTCTTCATTGAAATGGGGCATGCTGTGATCACTCTGCATTGAAGGGGGCACGCTGTGGGCGCTCTGCATTGAAGGGGGCATGCTGTGGGCATTCTGCATTGAAGGGGGCACGCTGTGGGCACTCTGCATTGAAGGGGGCACACTGTGGTAACACTGCATTGAAATGGGGCATGCTGTGGTCACTCTGCATTGAAAGGGGGCACGCTGTGGGCACTCTGCATTGAAGGGGGCACGCTGTGGTCACTCTGCATTGAAGGGGGCACGCTGTGGGCACTCTGCATTGAAGGGGGCATGCTGTGGGCATTCTGCATTGAAGGGGGCACGCTGTGGGTACTCTGAATTGAAGGGGGCATGCTGTGGGCACTCTGCATTGAAGGGGGCATGCTGTGGTCACTCTGCATTGAAGGGGGCACGCTGTGGGCACTCTGCATTGAAGGGGCATGCTGTGGTCACTCTGCATTGAAGGGGGCACGCTGTGGGCATTCTGCATTGAAGGGGGCATGCTGTGGACACTCTGCATTGAAGGGGCATGCTGTGGTCACTCTGCATTGAAGGGGGCATGCTGTGGGCATTCTGCATTTAAGGGGGCACGCTGTGGTCACTCTGCATTGAAGGGGGCACGCTGTGGTCACTCTGCATTGAAGGGGGTCTGCATTGAAGGGGGCATGCTGTGGTCACTCTGCATTGCAGGGGGCACGCTGTGGTCACTCTGCATTGAAGGGGGTCTGCATTGAAGGGGGCACGCTGTGGTCACTCTGCATTGAAGGGGGCATGCTGTGGGCATTCTGCATTGAAGGGGGCACGCTGTGATCACTCTGCATTGAAAGGGGGCACGCTGTGATCACTCTGCATTGAAAGGGGGCATGCTGTGGGCACTCTGCATTGAAGGGGGCACGCTGTGGTCACTCTGCATTGAAGGGGGCATGCTGTGGTCACTCTGCATTGCAGGGGGCACGCTGTGGTCACTCTGCATTGAAGGGGGCATGCTGTGGTCACTCTGCATTGAAGGGGGTCTGCATTGAAGGGGGCACGCTGTGGTCACTCTGCATTGAAGGGGGTCTGCATTGAAGGGGGCACGCTGTGGTCAATCTGCATTTAAGGGGGCATGCTGTGGTCACTCTGCATTGAAGAGGGGGCACGCTGTGGTCAGTCTGCATTAAAAGGGGGCACGCTGTGGTCACTCTGGCATTGAAAGGGGGCACGCTGTGGTCACTCTGCATTGAAAGGGGGCACGCTGTGGTCACTCTGCATTGAAAGGGGGCATGCTGTGGTCACTCTACATTGAAGAGGGCACGCTGTTGTCACTCTGCATTGAAAGGGGGTATGCTGTGGTCACTCTGCATTGAAGGGGGCATGCTGTGGACACTCTAAAGTTGTTGTTGTTGTTAATATTTTCTTGTAACTTAATTCTGAATAAAACATTTAACAGTGTAATTTTATGAGATATTTTACAAGGGCGTCTTTAGGGGCGGAGCAGGGTAGGGTTTGGGTGGGGCAACAAGTGGCGAGTAACTCTTAAGGCCTGGCTAGTAGCTCATGACTTGAAATTTTGAGCCCCGCCCTACCTGAAAAGTTAAAGTTTATGTAATCCAAAATCAATTTTTTCATGTCTCATCATGTCATATTAGCTTTTTTTTTGTTGTTGTTGCAGTTACTGTTCTCTGCAGGATCAGCTGGATGCTTTAAAAAGCATAAAAGAGACCCTTCTGAAATTATCAGCATTGCTGATGAGTCCCAGACTCTTAGAGAGATACAAAGTAACATTGTTTATAAACATTGATCAGACGGGAGATAGAGAGATACAAAGTAACATTGTTTTATAAACATTGATCAGACGGGAGATAGAGAGATACAAAGTAACATTGTTTATAAACATTGATCAGACAGGAGATAGAGAGATACAAAGTAACATTGTTTATAAACATTGATCAGACAGGAGATAGAGAGATACAAAGTAACATTGTTTTATAAACATTGATCAGACAGGAGATAGAGAGATACAAAGTAACATTGTTTATAAACATTGATCAGACGGGAGATAGAGAGATACAAAGTAACATTGTTTATAAACATTGATCAGACGGGAGATAGAGAGATACAAAGTAACATTGTTTATAAACATTGATCAGACGGGAGATAGAGAGATACAAAGTAACATTGCTTTATAAACATTGATCAGACGGGAGATAGAGCGATACAAAGTAACATTGTTTATAAACATTGATCAGACAGGAGATAGAGAGATACAAAGTATCATTGTTTATAAACATTGATCAGACTAGAGATAGAGAGATACAAAGTAACATTGTTTATAAACATTGATCAGACAGGAAATAGAAAGATACAAAGTATCATTGTTTATAAACATTGATCAGACTAGAGATAGAGAGATACAAAGTAACATTGTTTATAAACATTGATCAGACGGGAGATGGAGAGATACAAAGTAACATTGTTTATAAACATTGATCAGACAAGAGATAGAGCGATACAAAGTAACATTGTTTATAAACATTGATCAGACAAGAGATAGAGAGATACAAAGTAATATTGTTTATAAACATTGATCAGACAGGAGATAGAGAGATACAAAGTAATATTGTTTATAAACATTGATCAGACAAGAGATAGAGAGATACAAAGTAACATTGTTTATAAACATTGATCAGACAGGAGATAGAGAGATACAAAGTAACATTGTTTATAAACATTGATCAGACGGGAGATAGAGAGATACAAAGTAACATTGTTTATAAACATTGATCAGACTAGAGATAGAGAGATACAAAGTAACATTGTTTATAAACATTGATCAGACAGGAGATAGAGAGATACAAAGTAACATTGTTTATAAACATTGATCAGACGGGAGATAGAGCGATACAAAGTAACATTGTTAATAAACAAAGGATATTGTTTGAAAGAGGAGACAATTAAATTGTAACATGATAAAACTAACTTGTACTGAAATATTGTTTTCTATAATGTAAAAGGTGATGTAGTATGTAGTATCAGGTGATGATTGTATAATCAGAAGATATTTTATATTGTGGTTTGTATTGAAGCTATGTAGTCGTTTCCCTCAGTTTGATTGGCTGATTGAATTATTTGGCTCCATTCACTTTATTGGTCTGATTACATTTGGTATTTTTAAAATAAATTAAGTTAATATCTGAATTCATTACACCAATCAAACAGAGGGAAACTCTTACACAGCTTCAATACAAACCACAATATAAAATATCTTCTGATTACACAATATCTCTACATCACCTTTTACATTATAGAAAACTATATTTCAGTATTAAAAGTAATTGTTTAACCGCAGCCCTGCGCCTGCTCTCTGTATAACGACACAACTGAATATCTGAACCTAATGAAGAACAAGTCCATTTCTGCTCCTCACTCGGGACTGACGATGTCAGCAAGAAATATTATACATGAAAAGAAAAATTGTATCATCTTCACAGGAACATGATTCAGCAAGATTCTAAAGTCACTAAACCTAATATGAATCTCGCTGTCACCTCTAATAGATGTATCAGCCAGTCAAAATAAAATGAAATACTTAATAAACGGAGTTCTTTCAGGTTGGGTTTGGAAGCCGTCCATCAAGTGCCCTCTTCTCAGCCATAAGAACGGCGACACAATCTCTGAAGAGAACTATGAGGGGTCCATTTAGGAGAAAATTCTATAGACATGCATCCATAAAACCTGCATGTACCTTCGTTTTATGGGAATTGAGCAAAAACAAATGTTCTTTAGGATATTTTCTCTTCTGAGCAAATGTTCTTTCATTTTGGGCAATAGTAGAATACTGCATTATGGCCAATAGATGGAGCTGAGGAGCAAAGGGAATATAAATGTCTTTGTAACAACGCATGCAATTAGAACTGAGGCAGGCCATACATGATGCAAATTTCGAACGTAATCCAAATCGAACGTAAAATCGATTGTTTTTCGTATCTTTAGTGTGTTATGTGTGTCACGCGATTTTCATACGACTGATCCAACATGTTGGTTTTTTTGCGAAAATTGGCCATATTTCATATCATTAATGGGGGAGTTGTATGATTTCACCTAACAAAACACAGTACAGTAGGGGGTGTGTCCAGTAGAGGTGTGGTTACAGTAGGGTGTGTGTCCAGTAGAGGTGTGGTTACAGTAGGGGGTGTGTCCAGTAAGTGTGTGGTTAAAAGGTCGAAACAACATTGCATCACTTCCCATACTGGCACGTAGGGCCCTGAAGATTCATTCACAGAATAGTTCACCCTTCATATCTTCACTTCAGTGGCAAGGTGAAGCAGCAGTCTTGCCGCACTCAATCCAGTGAGAAGTCCTCAAAATATGTACATAGTTGTCAAGTTGGAGTATCCCACTCATCCCTTCTCCTATCCAAGTTCCAAAATAAATACAAAAGACTGTTCATTGACTGAGCTGAGTTTTAAAGTGACAAGATTTAACAGACTGTTGCTATGGGAAACCCAGGGGAATCCAATCTAAGCAGCTCCCCTGGGGGCAGTGCTACATTATATTTATTATATTTATTGGCACAAGTTTAACTTAACATATAGCGAGCGCTGTGTTTGTTTCCTGGACCGGAGCGCTTGCGGCGTTCGTCCCAGATCCTCTCACCTGTGCCCGCTCCGGCTTTCTCCTCCGCTCCCCGCTCACGTGGTTCCCGGCGCGCGCGTCCCTGCACCATAGGGCGCGCGCGCGCCGGCTGTTTGAAATTTAAAGGGCCAGCGCACCAGTAATTGGTGCCTGGTCCAAACCTCCCTTCCTGTTTCCTGTTTTCTGTTTCCTGTTTCATATATAAGTGACCTGCCCCTTCCTGCCCTTGCGGGATCTTTGTTGCCTCAGTGCCCTAGTGAAAGCGTTATTTGTGTAATTCCTTGCCTGTTGCCGAACCCTTTGCTAACGATTACCGCCTCTGAACCTGTGCTGCCTGCCCTGACCTTTGCTACGTCTGACTACGCCTCTGCCTGTCCCTCTTGTACTACGCCTATCTCAGCAGTCAGTGAGGTTGAGCCGCTACCGGAGGACACGACCTGGTAGTTACCACCGCAGCAAGACCATCCCGCTTTGCGGCAGCTCTGGTGAAAACCAGTAACTACTTAGAACCGATCCTCCGGTACGGTCCACGCCATTCCCTCACTGACACGGCGGATCCACTCCCTGCACCGCTCCTGCTACCAGTCCGGAACCTGACATTTGTGGGAGAAGGTACATTTGCTTTCTCCTCTTCATTGTTCACTCTTGGCTCTAGCAGGCCTGGCCACAGCAGCTCCTTCTTCTTTGTTTTTTATTCAGTAGTGCCTTTTTCAGCAGTATAAAATTAAATTCCTGGCGCGGGTGACCTAACATATTTTTTACGTATAGGAGAAAGGTGCTTAGGAAACTTCTGGTGCGGTGGAGGTGAAGGGGAGGGGGAAGTCAGGAATAAAGGAGTGCACGATACTCCTCCATCCTACCCAGTCTTGTGGGTCATGTTTGGATACTGCTGTATCGTGCCCTTTATTACGGTCCCGCAGTGGGACCCTTTCACAAGTTCTGCACTGGGCCCCCTTCCTGCAATCTTGGGGCCTCCCCACAGTGGTGGAATGCCAGGGCACGGTCACAAGTGTGACCTTTGCGATCCTGGAAGTTCACCCACTGGTGTCAGTAGTTTTTATTTTTTGGTATTATAATTGTATTCTTTTTTATCATTTTATTTTATTTTTTTACAATGTCACCGACTCTGTCCATTCAGAAAAGGAAGGAGCTGGTAAATTACATATTTACCGACCCCTTCCTGGTTCTCTATTGTGACACATCCCTTGCAGCAGCTGGCAGGAGAGGGGAGGGAGCACAGTAGGGGGACCAGGAGAGCACACAGGGGCCCAGAGAGAGCAGAACACAAGTTCTGCTGCTACAGGAGGAAAAAGGAGGACAGTGATTCCTCTACATGCTGCCCCCACCACCCCTCCTATCCAGGTGTACAGGGGAGCTGCATGGGCCCCCTGGAGCATGGGGCCCGGTTGCGATTGCAACCCCTGCAACCCCTGTAGTTACGCCCCTGCTTTCCTCTCTATTCTCCTCTCCATTCTTCATTTCTCTTCTTTCAATTCTCCTCTCCTTTCCTCACTTTTCCATTCTCCTCTCCTTTCCTCTTCATCCTTCTCTCCTCACTTCTTTGTTCTCCACTCCTCTGCTTTCAATTCCCCTTTACTCTCCATTCTGCTCTCTATTCTCCCCTCTTCTCCTCTTCATTCTCCACTCCTCTCCATTGTACTCTCCTCTCCTCCATGGTGTTCACCAGGTATGGATAATGGTCAATGTTCCACCACAGTGTTCACCAGGCATGGACAATGGTCGATATTTTACCACGGTGTTCCCCATGTATGGCCAATGGTCAATATTCCAACACAGTGTTCATCAGTCTTGGACAATGGTCAATATTTTACCACAGTGTTTACCATGCACCGACAATGGTTGATATTCCACCACGGTGTTCACCAGGCATAGACAACAGTCAATATTTCACCATAGTGTTCACCAGGCATGGACAATGGTCGATATTCCACCACGGTGTTCATCAGGCATTGACAATGGTCAATATTCCACCACAGTGTTCACCAGGCATGGACAACGGTCGATATTCCACCACAGTGCTCACCAGGCATAGACAACAGTCAATATTTCACCATGGTGTTCACCAGGCATGGACAATGGTCGATATTCCACCACGGTGTTCATCAGGCATTGACAATGATCAATATTCCACCACGGCGTTCACCAGGCATGGACAACGGTCGATTTTCCACCACAGTGCTCACCAGGCATTGACAATGGTCAATATTCCACCACAGTGTTCACCAGGCATTGACAATGTTCAATATTCCACCACGGTCTTCATCAGGCATGGACAATGGTCAATATTTTACCACGGTGTTCACCATGCATTGACAATGGTCGATATTCCACCACGGTCTTCACCAGGCATGGTCAACGGTCAATATTCCACCACGGTGTTCACCAGGCATTGACAATGGTCGATATTCCACCACAGTGTTCACCAGGCATTGACAACGGTCGATATTCCACCACAGTGCTCACCAGACATGGACAATGTTTGATATTCCACCACGCTGCTCACCAGGCATGGGCAAGACTGTAGGCGCAGGAGAAAGATGCTGACCTCCAAGCTAAATAATCACAATTTACTCCTCCGATATCTGGCTTCTATAAATATTCAATTTCCTCCAATTTGTTAAGTGAATGACAGAGGAAAAAAATTATCAGAAACAACAGTCAGGACGGTTCCCGGCACCTTGGCTTGCGGAATCAATCAGGAAGCCACGCTAAGCTCCCTGTATTAACTTTAAAAGTACAATGAGGCGTTAAACGCACCGGTGCCGCCGACCAGCCTCCATTTATTTTGGTTTGTACAGAGCAAGCAGGAATTTAATTTAGAATTCAGCCTTGCAGTGAGAGATTTGTACAGCTACCTCTGTAGACCGCGCAGCCAAAGCGATGCTTAGTACAGAGAAAGGGAAAAAAAAAGCCTTCAGCGAAAATCCTACTGAGCCAGAAATCACAGAGGAGGTAGAGATGTGCTGGAGTTCTTTAATTACCTTAACGAGTGACATAAATGTCAAGTTTCATTGACTTCTACCGAAAAAAAAAAAGTGCAAATCCCCCCCCTGCCAGCTTGGAGCTGCTCAGGGTGTGCGTGGCACGTTTGGAAACACAAGGAAATGCCATTCCTGTAAATTGCGGGGAGACGGCTTCTGGCTTTTCTCATTATCCGATAGAGAAGTCAGAAGTTAGAGAAACGTCTGCAAAAACATTGTGATGCCTTTTATGACCTGCTGGTGGCACTTTTTTATTATTATTTTTATTTTCGGATAATGCTTGGAAGGAAGCTTAGATAGCGCAGCAAAGATTTTGCTCCCTCAACACTTTTTGGTGGATCTTAAAAAGGTTCTTCAGTCTGAAAAAATAATTATAAGTCATCAGCTACAAATACTGTGGCTGCTGTTTGTTAATAAAATAACATTCACCTGTCCAGGGATCCAAGGCCGGCCTCACCCGGGCCAGTTTATTCACCAGTCTTCGAAACCCGGGTGCCAGCATCTTAAGTGTGGGAAGCCAGCTGTGATCCCTCATGGCTTCCTAGCCGGTATCCCACTGGGCATGCGTGTGCCATGCTGCGTTAGTCAGTCCCCCCCCCCCCCAGCACCAGTTAGTGTCAGATTTTCCGCCGCAATATAAGTCGCTGATTACCCATAATTAGTATAAAAAAATAAATTATAAATAAATGTGTGAAAGAAATTAGATAAATTTTGCTTGGGTACAGTGTTGCAGGACCAGGTAAAGTAGTGCAGTGCAAAATAGCAAAAATGGCCTGGTCATGAAGGTGGTAGTAGTAACCCCCAGCTCTGCTGATCCCCCGCTCAGTAGAAATCCCCAGCTCTGCTGATCCCCCACTCAGTAGTATGCCCAAGCTCTGCTGATCCCCCACTCAGTAGTAACTCCCAGCTCTGAGGATCCCCCACTCAGTAGAAATCCCCAGCTCTGCTGATCCCCCACTCAGTAGTAACCCCAAGCTCTGCTGATCCCCCACTCAATAGTAACTCCCAGATCTGCTAATCCCCCACTCAATAGTAACTCCCAGCTCTGCGGATCCCCCACTCAATAGTAACTCCCAGCTCTGCTCATCCCCCGCTCAGTAATAATCCCCAGCTCTGCTGATCCCCCACTCAGTAGTAACCCCAAGCTCTGCTGATCCTCCACTCAATAGTAACTCCCAGCCCTGCTGATCCTCCACTCAATAGTAACTCCCAGATTTGCTTATCCCCCACTCATTAGTAACTCCCAGTTCTGAAGATCCCCCACTCAGTAGTAACTCCCAGCTCTGTTGATCCCCCACTCAGTAGTAACTCCCAGCTCTGCTGATCGCCCACTCAGTAGTAACTCCCAGCTCTGCGGATCCCCCACTCAGTAGTAACTCCCAGCACTGTGGATCCCCCACTCCATAGTAACTCTCAGCTCTGCTGATTCCCCACTCAATAGTAACTCCCAGCTCTGTGGATCCCCCACTCAGTAGTAACTGCAAGCTCTGTGGATCCCCCACTCAGTAGTAACTCCCAGTTCTGCTGACCCCCCCCCTACTCAGTAGTAACCCCCAGCTCTGCTGATCCCCCACTCAGTAGTAACCCCCAGTTCTGCTGATCCCCTACTCAGTAGTAATCCCCAATTCTGCTGAGCCCCTGCCCAGTAGTAACTCCCAGTTCTGCTGATCCACTGCTTAATAGTAACCCTAGCTCTGCTGATCCCTTGCTCAGTAGTAATCCTCTACTGATCCTCCTTTCTTCCATGCTGTGCACCATGTGTGACATCTGTTGGTGTCTCCTCCTATGGTCCCCCAGCTCTGCTGATCCTCCGCTACTCAGTCCTATCTTTCCAGTCCTGTTAACCTTTCTCTATAGCATTCCAATGTTGCACACCACGTGTGCCGTCTGTCAGTTGCCCTGCTCCAGTCTGGACCCCACTCACCTTCCGGCTACTCCACGCTGCACATCAGATGTGATGTCTGCACCAGACACCCCCAAAAAATATACACATGAACTGGAAGTGACTGCTGATGACGTCTTTCCGCTACGCTTGTTGATTTCCCAGTGCATCCTGGGATATCTCCAACCTGCAATACCTCCAAAATAAAGCAAAGCTAAAGCTGAATAAAAGCCTCTCAAAAGCAATAAGTGCTGTTGGCGAGCGTTGTCATATACTTCTATGGAGGCTTTGAAGCACCAAGAAAGGGACATGGTGGATCATTTTTGAAGCAAAGCAAACGCAACGTGTGACCAGGACTTTAAGGTGGCCATTTTATTTAGCAGTCGGAGCATTGATTGGCATTCAAAGTGCATTAAAAAAGTGTCCAGTGCCACATTCTGCGGCAAGTGTAAACGAGCCCTTAGTGCGTCAGCAATTAGTGCATGGCGCGATCCCTACCCCCAGCCCTCCGGATCAGTGCGAAGGCCTGTCCCTTCTTCACAGCAGTGAGATATCAAAAGCAGAATCTCTCTCTCCTTCCAAGTCAAAAAAACATCAAACAAACTTTCGACACTTCCTTCTAATCACGGGAGAATCGGCCGCCATCTGTATCACACAGAGAGCGCGGCGCAGACAATAAATTATAGAAGACAAAGTGGCTGATCCCCCCGGCCCTCCGAGAGAAACTTTCCTCTCCTAATGGCACGGAAATCAATATTTTGTAGGGTTTATATGTGCGGTGCCAACCCTCGGCGTCCCCGGGGAGTATTTGTCATTGTGTCATTCCTCAGTGTGACAAGAGCCTTTCAAACAATATTGATGCCGCGCACAAAGTTACAGTTGTTCAAAGCAGACAGATCAGTGTGCAATCAAATGACGGGATTTATTAAAAGAGCCGCAGCGTGCCGTGGCGGGAGATGAAAGGAAACACCATTAAGGAGGGTTCAAACTTCTACCGCTCCCCCCCCCCCAAAAAAAAAAATATGTACAAAAACTTCACTGGGTTCAGTCAGTCTCATTCACGCCGACAACTTGCAGAGGAGATGGAAAGAGGCGACTTATAAATATGAAAATTGCAGGGCAGGCGGCACTGGGAGAGATGAAAGGAACCTGCGCTGCAAAATGGATCAAACTCCTGCCAAGTCTCAGAAATAAGGAAAAAAAATAAAAACTTTGTATAAGCAAGAACTTACTGCCGAGGACTGGAACACCGAACTCCAAGAGATACATTGTATGCCGCTACAAAAAAAAAAAGAATTTCAGAGTAGCAGCTTGATACAGGTGACATCTGACACAAACATTTCTGATTCTGTTCAGCATCCCTTGCGATCAGCACACTATACTGTGCATCTGGAAAGTATTCCCAGAGCTTCACTTCTTCCACATTTTGTTATGTTACAGCCATATTCCAAAATGGAATAAAATTCAATATTTCCCTCAAAATTCCAACAAACAATCCCCCATAATGTCAACGTAAAAGACGTTTGTTTGAAATCTTTGCAAATTTATAAAAAATGAAAAATGAATAAATCCCATGCACATAAGTATTCACACCCTTTGCTCAATACTTTAGTGAAGCTCCTTTGGCGCCAATTACAGCCTCCAGTATTTCTGAGTATGATGCTACAAGCTTGGCACTCCTATTTTTGGGCAGTTTCTCCCATTCTTCTTTGCAGGACCTCTCAAGCTCCATCAGGTTGGATGGGGGAGGGTCGGTGCTCAGCCATTTTAAGATCTCCAGAGATGTTCAATCGGGTTTAAGTCTGGGCTCTGGCTGGGCCACTCTGGCCGTAGCCACTCCTTTGTTACCTTGACTGTGGGTAATTGTCTTATTGGAAGATGAACCTTCGCCCCAGTCTGAGGTCCAGAGCGCTCTGGAGAAGGTTTTCATCAAGGATGTCTCTGTACATTGCTGCATTCATCTTTCCCTCCATCCTGACTAGTCTCCCAGTTCCTGCCGCTGGAAAACATCCCCACAGCATGATGCAGCCACCACCATGCTTCACAGTAGGGATGGCATTGGTCAGGTGATGAGCGGTGCCTGGTTTCCTCCAGACATGACGCTTGCCATTCAGGCCAAAGAGTTCAATCTTTGTTTCATCAGAGCAGAGAATTTTTTTTTCTCATGGTCTGAGAGTCCTTCAGGTGCCTTTTGGCAAACTCCAGGCGGGCTGTGATGTTCATTTATTGAGGAGTGGCTTTCGTCTGGCCACACCCATACAGGCCTGATTGGTGGAGTGCTGCAGAGATGGTTGTTCTTCTAGAACACAGGTGTCAAACACAAGGCCCGAGGGCCGAATGTGGCCCCCCAGGCCATTTCTTGTGGCCCTCGCACCTGTCCTGCAGCTGCAGCACCCTCCTTGTTTTTGCCCCCACCTTGTCTCTGTAGGCGGCAGCAAGGAGGACAGAACTCCTTTGCCAGATCCTGCACTCCTCTCTGCAGCTTCAGAAAGGCTCATCTTTGGCCACCCCCTTCCCCCCTTCTCAGCAGTCCGCAGCAGAGAGTAGGGCAGAAATCCTCCTGCAGATCCTGCACCTCTCTGTGCAGTCGCAACACCACCTTCCCTTTGCCTCCCCTGGTCCCAGCATTCAGCAGACTCTGGAAGCTGACTCCAGCCCTCCTTTGGTTCTCATCCAGACCCTGCACAAGGTAAGGGGGTGCACTGTGATGTAAGGAAGGGTGGGTGACTCTTGACTTCTGATGGTGAGGGGTTCATGACATCCTATGTAAGGGTGTAAAGGGGGGCGTGGGGTGCTCTGGACATCTAATCCTACAGATATAACCGACCCTTTGAGGGCAACCATAATTCTGATGCGGCCCACAATGAAATTGAGTTTGACACCCCTGTTCTAGAAGGTTCTCCTCTCTCCACAGAGAAACGCTGGAGCTCTGTCAGAGTGACCATCGGGTTACATAGTTACATAGTTAGTGAGGTTGAAAAAAGACACCAGTCCATCCAGTTCAACCTATAGTTAGTGTGTGTATAAGAGTTCTTGGTCACCTCCCTGATGAAGGCCCTTCTCCCCCATTCACTCAGTTTGGCCGGGAGGCCCGCTCTCGGAAGAGTCCTGGTTTATTTATTTACAGATGATGGAGGCCACTGTGCTTATTGGTGTTAGATATTTAGAGTTTAGTATTATTTTAAATGATAAAAGTCTCTGAAATACATCTGAATGTTATGAAATAATATGTTAGTTTTGAAGGTTACTTCAATATGTCTTTTTGAAGGACAGAGAAGGAATTTTGCTATGTATGTATTTCTATTCTGAGTTTCTATGTTAGTATGTTAGGTGGAGTTATGTGCCTTACTATAGACTCAAACCATATATGCAAGAGTGGGTGTTACTTTTATATTTAGAATTACTACCTTCTTGGGACACACTTTTTGCTGAGATCGTCATGTTTTGTCCTCCCACACTCAGAACTCCTCCTCTGTGCTGCAACTACTGTTGCCGAAGTAAAATTGTGTGTTCAACTTCTGTGTTTTATTGAAGAGTTAAGCTGCCTGTGGATGGTGTCCAGTCAGCAAGGGACCATACCGTCCGGATGGACGGGGTCTAAGGAGGAATATCAATGAGTAAAGCATATATGAAACAGAACATAAAACCAACGCTGATCCCTATTAATGGTCAGTTAATAATCTGCATTTACAGCCACAATAGATAAAACTCTGACCGTTCCTTCCTCTATTCGAATCTGATGGAAGAATTTATGGCTTTCATTTGGCCGGATAGAGATTTGCGTTTCCTCTTTTGTCTCAGAAACATCTGAACTTCGACATAACATATTTGCGTCTCCGTTCGCGGATTGCTCCCAGGAAAGGTGAAATTATTCCCTATTAAAAATAATCACCTTTGATTACTCGGCGCGCGCTGGAGATTGATTGTCAGAGCGCCGGCAATATGTATGGATTTCAAAAATAAGACTTCACACTTCAGTTTTAATTACAGCCGCATCATTAAACCAAAAAGGCAATCACTAATTATCTACTTAACCCTCTCCCGTCTGCTCATTATCCGCAGCTTAAATTGTGTCTCGCGTTTCCCGCGGCGATACCGGCGCCAGGCACAAATCTCTAAAGCGCCACCCTGGCCATGATGAGCGTTGTTAAAGGGGAACCCCGGGACACGCAGCTCAATGCAGAATGGAAATACAGATTTCTCTTCTTTAAAAGTGCATTTCTAGTATATATGAAAGTATCACCTAATGCTGGCATTACATCTCTGCCTGTTGCTGTTCCATATTTGTATGACTGAATATACGGACAGTCTCCCTCTAGTGGCCATCTGTATATCATGCCACAGCTTTATCTCACCTGCTTAAATGTAATATATATATATAAATACAGTCTCTGACAAGAGTAAGAGTTAATATCAACGTCCCCACGGGGGCAGTGCTATCTATCTATATACTGTATATATATACACACATACAGTATCTCATAAAAGTAAGTACACCCCTCACATTTTTGTAAATATTTTAATCTATCTTTTCACGTGACAACACTGAAGAAATGACACTTTGCTACAATGTAAAGTAGTGAGTGTACAGCTTGTATAACAGTGTAAATTTACTGTCCCCTCAAAATAACTCAACACACAGCCATTAATGTCTAAACTGCTGGCAGCAAAAGTGAGTACACCCCTAAGTGACAATGTCCAAATTGGGCCCAATTAGCCATTTACCCTCCCCGGTGTCATGTGACTCGTTAGTGTTACAAGGTCTCAGGTGTGAATGGGGGCAGGTGTGTTAAATTTGGTGTTATCGCTCTCACTCTCTCATACTGGTCACTGGAAGTTCAACATGGCACCTAAAGGCAAAGAACTCTCTGAGGATCTGAAAAAAAAAAGAATTGTTGCTCTACATAAAGATGGCCCAAAAGTGTCAATATTTTGTGTGGCCGCCATTATTTTCCAGCACTGCCTTAACCCTCTTGGGCATGGAGTTCACCAGAGCTTCACAGGTTGCCACTGGAGTCCTCTTCCCCTCCTCCATGATGACATCACAGAGCTGGTGGATGTTAGAGACCTTGCGCTCCTCCACCTTCTGTTAGAGGATGCCCCACAGATACTCAATAGGGTTTAGGTCTGGAGACATGCTTGGCCAGTCCATCACCTTTACCCTCAGCTTCTTTAGCAAGGCAGTGGTCATCTTGGAGGTGTTTGGGGTCGTTATGTTGGAATATTGCCCTGCGGCCCAGTCTCTGAAGGGAGGGGATCATGCTCTGCTTCAGTATGTCACAGTACATGTTGGCATTCATGGTTCCCTCAATGAACTGTAGCTCCCCAGTGCTGGCAGCACTCATGCAGCCCCAGACCATGACACTCCCACCACCATGCCTGACTGTAGGAAGACACACTTGTCTTTGTACTCCTCACCTGGTTGCCCCCACACACGCCTGACACCATCTGAACCAAATAAGTTTATCTTGGTCTCATCAGAGCACAGGAGATGGTTCCAGTAATCCATGCCCTTAGTCTGCTTGTCTTCAGCAAACTGTTTGTGGGCTTTCTTGTCCATCATCTTTAGAAGAGGCTTCCTTCTGGGATGACAGCCATGCAGACCAATTTGATGCAGTGTGCGGCGTATGGTCTGAGCACTGACAGGCCGACCCCTCCCCCACCCCTTCAACCTCTGCAGCAATGCTGGCAGCACTCATACGTCTATTTCCCAAAGACAACCTCTGGATATGACGCTGAGCACATGCACTCAACTTCTTTGGTGGACCATGGTGAGGCCTGTTCTGAGTGGAACCTGTCCTGTTAAACCACTGTATGGTCTTGGCCACCGTGCTGCAGCTCAGTTTCAGGGTCTTGGCAATGATCTTATAGCCTAGGCCATCTTTATGTAGAGCAACAATTCTTTTTTTCAGATCCTCAGAGAGTTCTTTGCCATGAGGTGCCATGCTGAACTTCCAGTGACCAGTATGAGAGAGTGAGAGCGATAACACCAAATATAACACACCTGCTCCCCATTCACACCTGAGACCTTGTAACACTAACGAGTCACATGACACCGGGGAGGGAAAATGGCTAATTGGGCCCAATATGGACATTGTCACTTAGGGGTGTACTCACTTTTGTGAGGTACTGTATATACAGAGCAAGTAAAGTCCCCCCCCCCCCCCCGTGTTCAGAGGAGACACAATCCTGTAAATCCTGGCTTTTGTACAATTCTTAGCTGTGTTCACAAATGTCTGACACAGATCAGCCCCTGCTGCAGTTCTCACCTTGTGCCTTGCTTCAAAGTTTCAATGTACAGTCTGATCACTGGGGGAGGGGGAGACTGAGGAAATGTTGCATCTTCCTTCTACAAAGTTACAATGTA
>NC_138775.1:3991819-4019319 GCF_965119305.1 Pelophylax lessonae
GCGGAGATCCGCCCTTAAAAGTCACTTTGCCCAATCCGCTTGCTGAGTGTCACCTGAAAAATAATTGGATAATTACGATTTTTTTTTTCTTTTCTTACCTTCTTTTAGAAGAAAATATACTTACCTTAATTCCACTTCCTCCCTCTGCGGCCACGGCCCGCGCCGTCACTTCCTGCTTGCATTGATTCCTGGGAGCCGAACGTCATCGCTCCCAGGAATCAATGCGCCTGCACCGGCCCCGTTCGTCATGTCCGGTGCGGGCGCTGCATTCAATGCTAAACAGCTTCTGGGAATGCCCAGAAGCTGTGCAGGGATGACGCGCCTGCCCGAGAAGTGACGGCTGGGCCGTTGCCAGTGCCATCTTAAGAGCATTATAGGGCCCCGGGCAATGCAGTGCACTGGGGCCCCGCCTACACAATCACCCATGAGGATAAAAATGCAAATTATTGATAAGGAGATATTTATTGGTACAGCAGTGCCAGGCTAATGACAGCTTCCAAGTTCGGCGGCTGGGTCCGGTGAACACACACACGGACGGGAGTCAGACTCGACTGTCCTGTGTGTGCCTGTTTCCATGGAGGCGGACAGGCATTCCGGCAGTTGTGGGCTCCCCCTCCACGGCCCAAGTGGCCTGACAGCAGCGCAGGGCCGACAGGCGGCGGGATGCACACGGGAATCAGGAATAGTGCTTGGCTGGGTCGCTGGACAGGTGGGACCCCCTGGGCAAGTGGGGCCCCCGGGCAACTGCCCAGCATGCCCGTTCGGTAAGATGGCCCTGGCCGGTGCAGGGCATTCTGGGGTGAAGAGGACCCGGAAGAGGACGCTCTGGCTTCAGCTGCCCACACCTGAGATGGCAGCGCTGGAGAAGACATTTTCAAGGTAATTATTTCTTCTAAAAGGTAAGTGCAACCTTTTAGAGGCTATGCATTGTGGAATGTACTAACCCTGGCTGTCCCAGGGGGATTTTTAGTGAAAAAAACGTTCTGAGGCCAGAACTCCGCTTTAAGTTTCGGAAACATGCTTGTAATCCAAAGCACTCGTATATCAAAGCCAATTTCCCCATAAGAAATAATGGAATCTCAGATGATTCCTTCCACAACCATTTATTCATATAAAAATGATTACAGCAATACAAAATGCAGCATAAAGTGTACTGTAAGAAAAAATGAACCTGCACATTATGGCTCCCCTCCATATACCATTATGACCAGGCTCCCAATCCACAGTTCCTTTTGTATAAAAAATAAGTAAAAAATGACCGTACACTCACAATGTTAAGGAGTTTGGTGCAATTCCAAAGCCGCTGGTGTACAGTATACAGTTCTGTATATGGCCAGAGGTCTGGGGGCACTGGTGGCTCCCGGCGCTTCCTGCAGAACTTGGGGACACTCGGGAACTGTTGACGTCACTTCTGGGTGCTCCGAACGCATGTTACGTCCGCCCACATAGCTAGGTGTGCCTCCGAGTGTCTCCAAGTTCTGCAGGCAGCGCTGGGAGCCACTAGCGCCCCAAGACCTTTGGTATTGCATCAGACTCCTTAACGTTGTGGGTGTATTTATTTTCTTTAACATTAAAACTACTGTTTGTATATTGCTTGTATATCAAGACAGGCAACATTTAAAAAAAAAAACTTTGTTCGTCTTTCAAAATGCTCATAAACTGCATTACTTGTAAACCAAGGTGTAACGAAACCGCAACCCACAATGTGCTTGTGTGCTTCCATCAGTATACAGCTTCCTCCAGTCTGAACACAGATATCAGATATTACAGCCCCCCCCCCCCCCATACAAGACTAGCCGAGAATAGCTTGTGTAGCACCCTCCTGGGTAGGTGCTAGGAAAAGCATATTTGTGGCCCTGTCTGCTTATCAGGAGGGCCTGATCTATTTGTTTAGCCTGTTACATGTTTCCAAGTGTGATTCACTGGGTCTGAGGGAGTGTCCCCACTGCAGCCAATGAGGGAGCTCATTGGACAGTGGAGGAAACCTAGCCAGTGGCACACTCTGGTTTATGTCAGTTCCAGTGGGAGGGCATTCCTGCAATGCATCCTGGGATTGGACATAAGTTGGAGGGGAGCATGTGACAGAGTGTCTTTTGGCAGGAGCATCAGTCCCCGGAGGAGGTGACGGCTGTCTCTTCCTGCTGAAGTGTGAAGGTGGTCCAGGCAGTCGGCCTAGGGACCGGAGATTGAGCTGGGCTGCAGAGGATCCAGAGTGTGCTGACCGAGTGGAGCTGCTGGGCAGAGACCTTCAGGAAAAACAGTGTCGTGAGTACTTAAGATCTGCCCAGGGGTCTGCCTAGGAGAGGGGACCACTCCAGAGAGGTCAAAGGGGATCCAGGAGCCAGCTAACCAGGAGTGTACAGTAAAGGGGGAGCCAAGTAGTAAAGCCCTGAAGTTTGGGGAGTAAAGGGGGTGCCAGGAAAGGGCCCTGAAGTGTTCAGCAGTACAGTTTGCATTAAAGTCAGCTACCTCAGGAAGGAATACCTTGGGGGAGCTCAAAGGGACTTTTCCACAGTCAGAGGTGAAGTTCTAGTAACTGGCCTTGCTGAGGCCAGCATCAGTCAGCGTTAACCAGCGTCAGTGAAGCGCTAATCAGCATCAAGCAGCATTTTTCAGTGTCCCTCCCTGCCTAACTGTGCATAGTTTAGCTGTTGGAGTATCCCACTTCTACCTTCTCCCATCACAGTTCTCAAATAAACCCTAAAAACCAAAGAAACCGGACTGGTTCTTGTCTGAGGTGCTCACACTTGAAAACATGCTTAAAGGTACTGTATTGGCTAATGGTAACCCAGGGGAACCCAGTGCTACACTTGTATAGATCTGGAGCCTTTATTGAACAGACTCACACACAATATATACCACACACAGGTCAGGGGTTGCCTGATTACATAATCGTATGCAGATGAAATTGTGTACAGAAATATAATTACCCTGAGCTATTTACCTAGCCATCTGGACAGAAACAATAGGTGAGTTAATTTACAATTAACAATGTAACAGACATGCTTAACAGAATCCACATCACACCTTAATACACAGACAATAGCAGGAGACCACCAGTGACAGACTGTCCGTCTCTTACATTGAAGAACATGGAACAGAGGACAATGTGATTGGCTCTTTCAATGAACATCTTCAGAATCAAACAGGCCAGGAATAGTCTCCATATATTTCTTGGGATTATGTTTGATAAATATTATTGTCCCATTTGAAGTAATCTAAACCATATTCTCAGTGTCTATTAGGTAGTTGTCCATCATTTCCTTGGTCATCCTGTGCCCCTAATAGACACAGGGGGACTTACACATAGGAGGGGCCTAGGGAGCTGAGAGAGGGATTTCCCAACCTCTCTAAGGTAAGCTGGGTTCCACAGCCCCCCAACCAAAGTGACCCCCGTCACACAAGGTTTTCCTGTGTATACACAGTGTCGGGATCCTGGGCCATGTCATTGACCAAATATGGTCATGACCATATTTGGACAATGATATTACCAAGGATCCCCAGCACTGTTTATATCTTACAGCAGCCAGAAATTTGGGCAGATTCGCCCATCACTTTTAATTATAATACCAGTAATGAAAACATTATTACATATCTACCCATGTCTTTGGCCCACAGCTATCATACAATGGGAGGTCACTCTTCTGGTGAGATTCTGGGGTATGCGAATCTCATGAAAAGATGCTCTTCAACTGGTCCAGAGTGTCTTCTCATGAGATTTGAGGTGCTCATCATTCACCCAGCGATGGCACAGCCAGCAATGCAGAAGAGGGGAATTTTATAAGTATAAAGTCCTACTTTGAGCTCTGTGCAGGAGCTAAGTGTGGTAAAGACCGCTCATTGTTGCTCTCTTTCCTTGTGTAGGGGACTGGTCTTGTCTCTGCCCCCTCCTGTAGTTTTCTGCAGAAAGCCTGAAATGGGTGGAACCTACTGGGCCCCTACCATGGCTCTGCTCTCGCTCCTTGTGCAGGGAGACTGGTCTTGTCTCCGCCCCCTCCTGTAGTGGGTAGGTCCTACTTGCCCCTCCCACAGCTCTGCTCTCTCTCCTTGTGCAGGGGGACTGGTCTTGCCTCCGTCCCCTCATGTAGTTTTCTGAAGGTAGCCTGAAATGGGTGGAACCTACTGGGCCCCTACCATGGCTTTTGCTCTCGCTCCTTGTGCAGGGAGACTGGTCTTTTCTCTGCCCCCTCCTGTAGTGAGTGGGTCTTTCTGGCCCCTCCCAAATCTCTGCTCTCCTTCCTTGTGCAGGTGGACTGGTCTTGTCTCTGTCCCCTCCTGTAGTTTTCTGCAGGAAGCCTGAATTAGGTGGAACCTACTGGGCGATTTCCATGGCCCTGCTCTCGCTCCTTGTGCTCCTCTCCGCCCCCTCATGTCGTGGGTGGGGCCTACTGGCCCCTCCCACAGTTCTGCTCTTGCTCCTTGTGCAGGGAACCTGGTCTTGTCTCTGCCCCCTCCTGTAGTGAGTGGGTCCTACTGGCCCCTCCCAAAGCTCTGCTCTCCTTCCTTGTGCAGGGGGACTGGTTTTGTCTCTGCCCCCTCCTGTAGTTTTCTGCAGGTAGCCTGAA
Source organism: Pelophylax lessonae (assembly GCF_965119305.1). Lineage (NCBI taxonomy): Eukaryota > Metazoa > Chordata > Amphibia > Anura > Ranidae > Pelophylax > Pelophylax lessonae. Next base: position 3,996,385 of record NC_138775.1, read on the forward strand.
TTAGGTGGAACCTACTGGGCCCCTACCATGGCTCTGCTCTCGCTCCTTGTGCTCCTCTCCGCCCCCTCATGTCGTGGGTGGGGCCTACTGGCCCCTCCCACAGCTCTGCTCTCTCTCCTTGTGCAGGGAACCTGGTCTTGTCTCTGCCCCCTCCTGTAGTGAGTGGGTCCTACTGGCCCCTCCCAAAGCTCTGCTCTCCTTCCTTGTGCAGGGGGACTGGTTTTGTCTCTGCCCCCTCCTGTAGTTTTCTGCATGTAGCCTGAATTAGGTGGAACCTACTGGGCCCGTACCATGGCTCTGCTTTCGCTCCTTGTGCAGGGAGGCTGGTCTTGTCTCCGCCCCCTCATGTCATGGGTGGGGCCTACTGGCCCCTCCCACAGCTCTGCTCTTGCTCCTTGTGCAGGGAGACTGGCTTTGTCTCCACCCCCTCCTGTAGAGGGTAGGGTCTACTAGCCCCTCCCACAGCTCTGCTCTCTCCTTGTGCAGTGGACTGGTCTTGTCTCTGCCCTCTTCTATATTTTTCTGCAGGTAGCTTAAATTAGGTGAAACCTACTGGGCCCCTACCATGGCTCTGCTCTCGTTCCTTGTGCAGGAAGACTGGTCTTGTCCCCACCCCTTCATGTAGTGGGTGAGGCTTACTGGCCCCACCCACATTTCTTCTCTCGATTCTTATGCAGGGGGACTGGTCTCGTCTCTACCCCCTCCTGTAGTGGGTGGGGTGTACTAGCCCCTCCCACAGCTCTACTCTCTCCTCATGCAGGGAGACTGATCTTGTCTCTGCCCCCTCCCCTGTAGTGGGTGGGGCCTACTGGCCTCTCTCTCCTTTTGCAGGGGGACTGTTCTTGACTCTGCCTCCTCCTGTAGTTTTCTTCAGGCAGCCTGAAATGGGTGGAACCTACTGGGCTCCTACCATAGCTCTGTGCAGGGCGACAGCCCCCTCATGTAGTGGGTGGGGCCTACTGCTCCCTCCCACAGCTCTGCTCTCTCTCCTTGTGCAGAGTGACTGGTCTTGTCTTTGCCCCCTGTAGTTTTTGAGTGGGTGGGGCCTGCTTGACCCCACCCACAGCGGTCACTGCTACTTTTACAAGGTCGTTTATAGGTTTGTAAAAGCATTTGGTGCACACAAAGCAGATTTATAGCCTTAAGAATATATTTCTATGAAAGTTTTTGTTTCTGGAGACAAGCTTTAAATTCGTTTTTTTTTTTAAATATTTGGAGATTTGGTAACTTTAGGAATTTGTAACAAAGACTTTGAGTTCTGCAGTCGGGAACATAACAGTAGTCAATGACATTCTTTCGGATTTTCTATGCAGGCGGCGGGTTGATATTAACAGGTTGTAACACCTTGAACTTCTTCCTGCAAGTCGGAGCACTATCTGTGACATCTGCGGTGACGGCTCTTGGGGGGCGCCTGACAGCCCCGGACACAGACGATGACTGGAAGAGAATGATATGGGACACTAAAAATGACGGGAATGGTTTTGCGGTGAGCTGGGGGAGGCGCAGAGGAGCGGAACTTAAAAACATAACCGAAGATTGAACCCGGAGGGGGAGATTTATGTACAGTGCCTTGAAAAAGTATTCACACCCTCCGAAAATTTTCACATTTTCATGTTACAACCAAAAACGTAAATGTATTTTATTGGGATTTTAGGTGATAGACCGACACAAAGTGGCCAAAATTGTGAAGTGGAAGGAAAATGATAAATGATACAAATAAATCTGTGAAAACTGTGGCTGCATTTGTATTCACCCCCCTTTACTCTGATACCCCTAACTAAAATCTAGGGGAACCAATTGCTTTCAGAAGTCACCTAATTAGTAAATAGAGTCCACCTGTCTGTCATTTATTCTCAGTATAAATACAGCTGTCCTGTGAAGCCCTCAGAGGTTTGTTAGAGAACCTTAGTGAACAAACAGCATCATGAAGGCCAAGGAACACACCAGACAGGTCAGGGATAAAGTTGTGGAGAAGTGTAAAGCAGGGTTAGGTTATAAAAAAATCTCCCAAGCTTTGATCAGCTCATGGAGCGCTGTTCATTCCATCATGGGAAAATGGAAAGAGTATGGCACAACTGCAACCCTACCAAGACATGGCCGTCCACCTAAACTGACCGGCCAGGCCCCTACCAAGACATGGCCATCCACCTAAACTGACCGGCCAGGCCCCTACCAAGACATGGCCGTCCACCTAAACTGACCGGCTGGGCCCCTACCAAGACATGGCCGTCCACCTAGACTGACCGGCCGGGCCCCTACCAAGACATGGCCGTCCACCTAAACTGACTGGCTGAGCCCCTACCAAGACATGGCCGTTCACCTAAACTGACCGGCCGGGCCCCTACCAAGACATGGCCGTCCACCTAAACTGACCGGCCGAGCAACCCTACCAAGACATGGCCGTCCACCTAAACTGACGGGCCGGGCCCCTACCAAGACATGGCCGTCCACCTAAACTGACCGGACGGGCCCCTACCAAGACATGGCCATCCACCTAAACTGACCGGCCGGGCAAGGAGAGCATTCATCAGAGAAGCAGCCAAGAGGCCCATGGGAACTCTGGAGGAGCTGCAGAGATCCACAGCTCAGGTGGGAGAATCTGTCCACAGGACAACTATTAGTCGTGCGCTCCACAAATCTGCCCTTTATGGAAGAGTGAGAAGAAGAAAGCCATTGGTGGAAGAAAGCCATAAGAAGTCCTGTTTGTAGTTTGGGAGAAGCCATGTGGGGGACACAGCAAGACAAAACCAGAAAAATTCCCAGCTCAACTCACCAACCAGTCTGCTTACCAACAGAATTAACCTGTCTATCAGTGTGTTAAAAACAGGGGTTTAGTTAGCACACATTTGCTGTTAGACAGGTTGATTTGGTTGGTAAGCAGACTGGTTGGTGAGTTGAGCTGGTATTTTTTCTGGTTTTGTCTTGCATGTGTTGACCTTCCATGTGCTCCTTGCTGTGAAGGGCAGTTATAGGTGGGGGCAGGGGCCATTTTGTTTGTTAAGATGTATACTGGTGAGGGGACACAGTGGGTGCCTTAGCTGCCATTGTGCTTTGTGCTGGGCGTCCATTGTGCCCCTGTGCCTTTAAGGAGGGTTGTGCTCCCCCCCAGGCCCACCTGCCCTATCCATCCACTGGGGAGACTCTCATAGAAATACAGGAGTTAAGACTGCAGGTGAGTTTAGCTGGGAATTTTTCTGGTTTTCTCTTGCATGCGTTGCCCTTCCATGTGCTTCTTACTGTGAAGGCCAGTTATAGGTTGGGGCAGGGGCCATTTTGGCGGGGAATGTCCACCAATGAGCATACAGTGGTTGGAGAAGGCGAGGAATGTCCACCAATGAGCACGTAGTGGTTGGAGGAGAAGGCAGGGAATATCCACCAATGAGTACACAGTGGTTGGAGGAGAAGGCGGGGAATGTCCACCAATGAGCTCACAGTGATTGGAGGAAAAGGCGGGGAATGTCCACCAATGAGCTCACAGTGATTGGAGGAGAGGGCGGGGAATGTCCACCAATGAGCTCACAGTGATTGGAGGAGAAGGCGGGGAATGTCCACCAATGAGCTCACAGTGATTGGAGGAGAGGGCGGGGAATGTCCACCAATGAGCACACAGTGGTTGGAGAAGAAGGCAGGGAATGTCCACCAATGAGCACACAGTGATTGGAGGAGAAGGCGGGGAATGTCCATCAATGAGCACACAGTGGTTGGAGGAGAAGAAGGGGAATGTCCGCCAATGAGCACACAGTGATTGGAGGAGAAGGCGGGGAATGTCCACCAATGAGCATACAGTGGTTGGAGGAGAAGGAGGGGAATGTCCACCAATGAGCTCACAGTGATTGGAGGAGAGGGCGGGGAATGTCCACCAATGAGCTCACAGTGATTGGAGGAGAAGGCGGGGAATGTCCACCAATGAGCTCACAGTGATTGGAGGAGAGGGCGGGGAATGTCCACCAATGAGCACACAGTGGTTGGAGAAGAAGGCAGGGAATGTCCACCAATGAGCACACAGTGATTGGAGGAGAAGGCGGGGAATGTCCATCAATGAGCACACATTGGTTGGAGGTGAAGGTGGGAAATGTCTACCAATGAACACACAGCGGTGGGAGGAGAAGGCCGAGAAAATCCACCAATGAGCACACAGTGGTTGGAGGAGAAGGCGGAGAATGTCCACCAATGAGCACACAGTGGTTGGAGGAGAAGGTGGGGAATGTCCACCAATGAGCATACAGTGGTTGGAGGAGAAGGCGGAGAATGTCCACCAATGAGCACACAGTGGTTGGAGGAGAAGGTGAGGAATGTCCACCAATGAGCATACAGTGGTTGGAGGAGAAGGCGGGGAATGTCCACCAATGAGCACACAGTGGTTGGAGGAGAAGACGGGGAATGTCCACCAATGAGCACACAGTGGTTGGAGGTGAAGGCGGGAAATGTCCACCAATGAGCACACAGTGGTTGGAGGAGAAGGTGGGGAATGTCCACCAATGAGCACACAGTGGTTGGAGGTGAAGGCGGGAAATGTCCACCAATGAGCACACAGTGGTTGGAGGAGAAGGTGGGGAATGTCCACCAATGAGCACACAGTGGTTGGAGGTGAAGGCGGGAAATGTCCACCAATGAACACACACCGGTGGGAGGAGAAGGCAGAGAAAATCCACCAATGAGCACACAGTGGTTGGAGGAGATGGAGGGGAATGTCCACCAATGAGCTCACAGTGATTGGAAGAGAAGGAGGGGAATGTCCACCAATGAGCACACAGTGGTTGGAGGAGTAAATGGGGAATATCCTTGAATGGCCTAGTCAGAGCCCAGACTTACGTAAATCCCATTGAAAATCTGTGCAATGATTGAAGACTGCAGTCCACAAATGCCCACCATCAAATGTAACTGAACCCGAGCCGTTCTGCAAAGAAGAGCGGGTAAATATTGCGAAGTCTAGATGTGCAAAGTTAGTAGAGACAAATTCCAGCAGACTAAAAGCTTGAATTACAGCAAAATCCATTGATTTGTAAATACAGCTGGATAAAACAAAAAATGTGCCTGTCTTCATTTCAGGCTGCAAAGCAACAAAATGTCATTATTTTAAAGGGGGGGGGGGTGTGATTCTTTTCTATACCCCGCTATATATATTGTATATCTGGCACCGTGCTTCACCATCACACCATTGAGGTCTTTGGCAGCGTGTTACGTGACGCGGTTTGAAAAGACTTTATAGAGAACAGATCACAAAATTCCGAGCAGAATAGCCGCAGCGCGAAAAGAACAACGGAGTCCTAACAAAAGTCCCAGAAAAAGATCCCTAACGCTTTTATTCCGCCATTGTTCACAAATTTGCCATCCACTCCTCTAAGCATATCACGGCGCGCAGCTAATGATCCCCTGCGTCTACACCAAACACTTTATTAGCCGAAATCATACGGCGTCAGCGAGCCGAGGTTTTTTTTGCCTTTGTAAATAATAACCGGTTACTTCGGCGCTCTTAATCAGGGGGACGACAAGTGTTTTTTTTTCTCGGTGAGTGAATACACAATTACGGCGTCCATTAAAGCGGAGAGAGAACGGCACGCGGCCCTCATTTGTCTGGATGGGATTCTTCTGCGGCGGTATGAACGTTACTGCAGAACATCTGATAATGAATCGTCAAATTAGGCCTGGCAGGTGCGAGCTCTCCGAGATGAGCGCGCCAATCCCACCGCCCGCCATCCTTTACAGATTGCTGACTCTTCAATGAGGTGTGCGGGGTGTCCGGGACTCCACCTCGCAGGCAGGACTGCACGTGATGCGAATACTTCATCATTTTTTTTTTTTTTTAATCAAGATCTATGACAATTTTCATCTTTTTTGGGAACAAACCAAATTGCAGTTTATCAAAATTTCAGCAAAAATGTGGAAATTTTGGCAAAATTTTATAATTTCGGAAAAAAGCACTGGATTAAGTGGGGAAGGTGAAATTAACCACTTAAGCCTCGGAGGATTTGGCTGCTCAAAGACCAGGGCCTATTTTGCGATTCGGCACTGCGTGAATTTAACGGACAATTGCGCGGTCGTGCGATGATGTACCCAAATTAAATTGATGTCCTTTTTTTTCCCCACAAACAGAGCTTTCTTTTGGTGGTATTTGATCACCCGTGCGATTTTTATTTTTTGCGCTATAAACAAAAAAATAGCGACCATTTTGAAAAAATAACAATATTTTTCACATTTTTTATATGAAATTCCCCCCCAAAAAAATGTAAAAATCAAAATTTTTTAACATTTTAGGCCAATTTGTTTTCTGCTACATATTTTTGGTAAAAAAAAATCGCAATAGGCGTATTTTGATTGGTTTACGCAAAAGTTATTGCGTTTACTAACTAAGGGAAAGATTTTTGTAATTTTTAATGTTTTTTTTTTAACGAGTAATGGCGGCGATCTGCGATTTTTTTTTGCGGGACTGCGACATTGCGGCGGACAGATCAGACCCCTGACTAACATTTTTGACACTTTTGGGGGTACCAGTGACATTACTGCAGTAATCAGTGCTATACATATGCACTGTTACTGTAAAAATGACACTGGCAGGGAAGGGGTTAACTTTATTAGAGATCAAGGGGTTAAATGTGTCCCTAGGGGCGTGCTTCTAACTGTAAAGGGGTGTGGCTTTTGATGTAACCACAGAGACATACAATCCTACATAGCAGGATCATATGATCTCTGCAGTTACACCAGGGAGAATGACAGGCGGCTTTGTTTACATCAGCCGCCTGCCTTTCTCCCTCTCCAGCGGGAGATCGCGAGTGACCGGCGGACATCGGAGCCGCCGGTCACTCGCGCTGGGATCCCAGTGAACGAGCGGGGGCGGGAGTGCGCCTCCGGCGGCGCGTGCTCGCCCCCTATTGGATCGCGGGCGAGTGACGTACCGGTATGTCCCTTTGCCCAGGAGGGGCTGACTGCCGCCGTATATAGTCGTGTGGCAGTCGGCAAGTGGTTAAGGTGCAGCCCATAATGAAAAAGACCGGCAACTTGGTTTTAGCGATCGACCGATATAATTTTTTTAATGCCAATACCGATATTTTGGTCATCAGATATCGGTATCAGCCGATATTTTCGGACAATAAAATTTTTTTTTTTTCTTTCACAGGTACTCTCTCTTGTGGAGGGATCTGGGGGTCTAAAAGACCCCAAATCCCTCCTCTGCACGTAAAAGTATTCAAAACGCCAAGTTTGGCTGTTTTGAATGCTGTCATTTTTTTAAATTTGGCGCCGAGTACCCGGAAGTGATGTCATGACATCGCTTCTGGGTTTTTGTCATGGAGACCCGATCAGAGCCGAATGCGGCCTTGATCAGGTCTTCGGCGGGCGTGCAGGTAGGATACCCGGGTCTCCCGGTGGGTCGGGAGACCCGGGCGAGCCGCGGAAGGCAGCGGGAAGGGGGAAACGTCCCATCCGGATCCTTGTAATGACTGCCGACCGTCAGCTATGGACGCAGGTACCGGAGTGACCCCTCTAGCTGCAGGCATCACTCCGGTACAGCACTTTCCCTAAATATCGGCAATAACCTCCGGGGCCGATTCCGATATATCGGGGAAAGTGCATATTAGCCCCCGATATATCGGTGTTGCCGATAATCGGTCGATCCTTACTTGGTAATCTTCTCTATTCAAACTGTATTTGCTACATGTAAATAGACAAAGTGTACAAAATTGTAACGCGTTTCGTCTATTACAGCCTTTCTTGCAGCAATTTAAAGTGTAGATCTGGGCGTAAAATATTTATTCAGCATCCAAAATTCTTTCCTCAGCCGTTACATTTATGTTGATTCTACAATGTTTACATTTTAAAGGCTCCTGTATGACAGAGGGTAGAAAGCCAATAGAAAGAACCGACATACCACTGGATGATATTTGTAGCTCCTCCCCTTCTTCCAAGCTCCCTATCCCAAAACAAATGTCCCTAAAGGCTATATAGAACTACTCCCATCATCTTCTATAGTAAGTATAAAAGGCAGGTTTGGTTGGGGTACTATATCTGCTAGCAGGGGAAAAATAACATATAATTATTGAAGGCAGCTCACCAGGAGAAGGGGTATCCTATTCCTCCCACTGACACCAATGATGGGGCACTATTCCTCCCACTGACACCAATGATGGGACACTATTCCTCCCACTGACACCAATGATGGGACACTGTTCCTCCCACTGACACCAATGATGGGGCACTATTCCTCCCACTGACACCAATGATGGGGCACTATTCCTCCCACTGACACCAATGATGGGGCACTATTCCTCCCACTGACACCAATGATGGGGCACTATTCCTCCCACTGACACCAATGATGGGGCACTATTCCACCCACTGACACCAATGATGGCACACTATTACTCACACTGACACCAATGATGGTGAACTATTCCTCCCACTGACCACAGGCATTATGTATATTTATTTAACCCCTACAGACCATCAAGCCTCAGGCATTGTTATCCCCACTGACATGGGGGCATTTTCTTTTCCCTCTGGGCACAGTCCTGTCTCGGTAAATTCTGAAGGACAGTGAATTGGCCCTATAATAGAAAGTTTGGAGATTTCTGATCTAGATGACAGGTGATAGGATATAAGCATCACGTTTCGGGGGTCACAGCTCCCCTTCAACAGGGCTTTGGCACTGTTAGTCCCAATGAAGGGGGGGCTGGGTGTTTCCTGTACCAAGGATTCCGGTAAATATAAATAAAACATTGAATAATTCTAGGTACGCCCTCCAGCCAGGAAAGGAGGCGGGGCTCTATTTGACTGACTGCAGCTTCTAATGCACATGGTGAGAAGCTCACAGTATGCGGTGAAATCAGGGAAGCCGTTTCAGTCCAGGAGAGGAGTCGGTACAAGTGTGCAAGACTGAAAGGGGGGGGGGGGCGGGGTTCTGCTTTAAGCCTGGGGGGGGGGGAGAGGGGGAGAACACACGTGGGGGAGGATTAGAGATTAATGGAGGACGTTCTCCAGCTATTTTGTGAAATCCGATTTGCAGGGAATTTTATCGCCCTTCAGAACAATATTGTGTTTGTTTTAGTGACGGATTTATCATGAATAGAAATGATTTCCGTTTGTTTATTAATCGCGGCGGCTGAGATAGAAAAATCTTCATTTCATTAGACTTAATTAGAAAATAAATTACAATGAGATTAATGAGTACAAAAAGAGGACCTGTCACTAAATTCACACTGATGCAGAAGAGAATATTTTTAGAGAATAATTAATAATTTCCTCTGCTCTTTGGTTGGCATTCCCCGCCTTCTCCTCCAACCACTGTGTGCTCATTGGTGGACATTCCCCGCCTTCTCCTCCATCAACTGTGTGCTCATTGGTGGACATTCCCCGCCTTCTCCTCCAGCCACTGTGTGTTCATTGGTGGACATTCCCCGCCTTCTCCTCCAACCACTGTGTGCTCATTGGTGGACATTCCCTGCCTTCTCCTCTATCAACTGTGTGCTCATTGGTGGACATTCCCCGCCTTCTCCTCCAACCACTTTGTGCTCATTGGTGGACATTCCCCGCCTTCTCCTCCATCAACTGTGTGCTCATTGGTGGACATTCCCTGCCTTCTCCTCCAACCACTGTGTGCTCATTGGTGGAGATTCCCCGCCTTCTCCCCCATCAACTGTGTGCTCATTGGTGGACATTCCCCGCCTTCTCCTCCAACCACTGTGTGCTCATTGGTGGACATTCCCCGCCTTCTCCTCCATCAACTGTGTGCTCATTGATGGACATTCCCCGCCTTCTCCTCTATCAACTGTGTGCTCATTGGTGGACATTCCCCGCCTTCTCCTCCAACCACTGTGTGCTCATTGGTGGACATTCCCGCCTTCTCCTCCATCAACTGTGTGCTCATTGGTGGACATTCCCCGCCTTCTCCTCCAACCACTGTGTGCTCATTGGTGGACATTCCCCGCCTTCTCCTCCATCAACTGTGTGCTCATTGGTGGACATTCCCCGCCTTCTCCTCTATCAACTGTGTGCTCATTGGTGGACATTCCCCGCCTTCTCCTCCAACCACTGTGTGCTCATTAGTGGCCATTCTTCACCTTCTCCTCCAACAACTGTGTGCTCATTGGTGGACATTCCTCACCTTCTCCTCAAGCCGCTGTGTGCTCATTGGTGGACATTAACTGCCTTCTTCTCCAGCCACTGTGTGCTCACTGGTGGACATTCCTCACCTTCTCCTCCAACCACTGTGTGCTCATTGGTGGACATTCCTCACCTTCTCCTCCAGCCACTGTGTGCTCACTGGTGGACATTCCCCACCTTATCCTCCAACCACTGTGTGTTCATTGGTGGACATTCCTCACCTTCTCCTCCAGCCACTGTGTGCTCACTGGTGGACATTCCCCGCCTTCTCCTCCAACCCCTGTGTGCTCATTGGTGGACATTCCTCACCTTCTACTCCAACCACTGTGTGCTCTTTGGTTGGCATTCCTCACCTTCTCCTCCAACCACTGTGTGCTCACTGGTGGACATTCCTCACCTTCTCCTCCAACCACTGTGTGCTCATTGGTGGACATTCCTCACCTTCTCCTCCAACCACTGTGTGCTCATTGGTGGACATTCCTCACCTTCTTCTCCAACCACTGTGTGCTCTTTGGTTGGCATTCCTCACCTTCTCCTCCAGCCACTGTGTGCTCATTGGTGGACATTCCCCGCCTTCTCCTCCAACCACTGTGTGCTCATTGATGGACATTCCCCGCCTTCTCCTCCAACCACTGTGTGCTCATTGGTGGACATTCCTCACCTTCTCCTCCAGCCACTGTGTGCTCATTGGTGGACATTCCTCACCTTCTCCTCCAGCCACTGTGTGTTCATTGGTGGACATTCCCTGCCTTCTCCTCCAACCACTGTGTGCTCATTGGTGGATATTCCCTGCCTTCTCCTCCAACCACTGTGTGCTCATTGGTGGACATTCCCTGCCTTCTCCTCCAACCACTGTGTGCTCATTGGTGGACATTCCCCACCTTATCCTCCAACCACTGTGTGCTCATTGGTGGACATTCCTCACCTTCTCCTCCAGCCACTGTGTGCTCATTGGTGGACATTCCTCACCTTCTCCTCCAGCCACTGTGTGCTCATTGGTGGACATTCCTCACCTTCTCCTCCAACCCCTGTGTGCTCATTGGTGGACATTCCTCACCTTCTCCTCCAACCACGGTGTGCTCTTTGGTTGGCATTCCTCACCTTCTCCTCCAACCACTGTGTGCTCACTGGTGGAAATTCCTCACCTTCTCCTCCAACCACTGTGTGCTCATTGGTGGACATTCCTCACCTTCTCCTCCAACCACTGTGTGCTCATTGGTGGACATTCCTCACCTTCTCCTCCAACCACTGTGTGCTCTTTGGTTGGCATTCCTCACCTTCTCCTCCAGCCACTGTGTGCTCATTGGTGGACATTCCCCGTCTTCTCCTCCAACCACTGTGTGCTCATTGGTGGACATTCCCCGCCTTCTCCTCCAACCACTGTGTGCTCATTGGTGGACATTCCTCACCTTCTCCTCCAGCCACTGTGTGCTCATTGGTGGACATTCCTCACCTTCTCCTCCAGCCATTGTGTGTTCATTGGTGGACATTCCCTGCCTTCTCCTCCAACCACTGTGTGCTCATTGGTGGACATTCCCTGCCTTCTCCTCCAACCACTGTGTGCTCATTGGTGGACATTCCCTGCCTTCTCCTCCAACCACTGTGTGCTCATTGGTGGACATTCCCCACCTTATCCTCCAACCACTGTGTGCTCATTGGTGGACATTCCTCACCTTCTCCTCCAGCCACTGTGTGCTCATTGGTGGACATTCCTCACCTTCTCCTCCAGCCACTGTGTGCTCATTGGTGGACATTCCTCACCTTCTCCTCCAGCCACTGTGTGTTCATTGGTGGACATTCCCTGCCTTCTCCTCCAACCACTGTGTGCTCATTGGTGGACATTCCCCGCCTTCTCCTCCAACCACTGTGTGCTCATTGGTGGACATTCCCTGCCTTCTCCTCCATCCACTGTGTGCTCATTGGTGGACATTCCCCGCCTTCTCCTCCAACCACTGTGTGCTCATTGGTGGACATTCCCCACCTTATCCTCCAACCACTGTGTGCTCATTGGTGGACATTCCTCACCTTCTCCTCCAACCACTGTGTGCTCTTTGGTTGGCATTCCTCACCTTCTCCTCCAGCCACTGTGTGCTCATTGGTGGACATTCCCCGCCTTCTCCTCCAACCACTGTGTGCTCATTGGTGGACATTCCCCACCTTCTCCTCCAACCACTGTGTGCTCATTGGTGGACATTCCTCACCTTCTCCTCCAGCCACTGTGTGCTCATTGGTGGACATTCCCTGCCTTCTCCTCCAACCACTGTGTGCTCATTGGTGGACATTCCCTGCCTTCTCCTCCAACCACTGTGTGCTCATTGGTGAACATTCCTCACCTTCTCCTCCAGCCACTGTGTGCTCATTGGTGGACATTCCTCACCTTCTCCTCCAGCCACTGTGTGCTCTTTGGTGGACATTCCTCACCTTCTCCTCCAGCCACTGTGTGCTCATTGGTGGACATTCCTCACCTTCCTCTCCAACCACTGTGTGCTCATTGGTGGACATTCCTCACCTTCTCCTCCAACCACTGTGTGCTCTTTGGTTGGCATTCCTCACCTTCTCCTCCAGCCACTGTGTGCTCATTGGTGGACATTCCTCAACTTCCTCTCCAACCACTGTGTGCTCATTGGTGGACATTCCTCACCTTCTCCTCCAACCACTGTGTGCTCATTGGTGGACATTCCTCACTTTCTCCTCCAACCACTGTGTGCTCTTTGGTTGGCATTCCTCACCTTCTCCTCCAGCCACTGTGTGCTCATTGGTGGACATTCCCTGCCTTCTCCTCCAACCACTGTGTGCTCATTGGTGGACATTCCTCACCTTCTCCTCCAGCCACTGTGTGTTCATTGGTGGACATTCCCTGCCTTCTCCTCCAACCACTGTGTGCTCATTGGTGGACATTCCCTGCCTTCTCCTCCAACCACTGTGTGCTCATTGGTGGACATTCCCTGCCTTCTCCTCCAACCACTGTGTGCTCATTGGTGGACATTCCCCACCTTATCCTCCAACCACTGTGTGCTCATTGGTGGACATTCCTCACCTTCTCCTCCAGCCACTGTGTGCTCATTGGTGGACATTCCTCACCTTCTCCTCCAGCCACTGTGTGCTCATTGGTGGACATTCCTCACCTTCTCCTCCAACCACTGTGTGCTCTTTGGTTGGCATTCCTCACCTTCTCCTCCAACCACTGTGTGCTCATTGGTGGACATTCCCTGCCTTCTCCTCCAACCACTGTGTGCTCATTGGTGGACATTCCCTGCCTTCTCCTCCAACCACTGTGTGCTCATTGGTGGACATTCCCTGCCTTCTCCTCCAACCACTGTGTGCTCATTGGTGGACATTCCCCACCTTATCCTCCAACCACTGTGTGCTCATTGGTGGACATTCCTCACCTTCTCCTCCAGCCACTGTGTGCTCATTGGTGGACATTCCTCACCTTCTCCTCCAGCCACTGTGTGCTCATTGGTGGACATTCCTCACCTTCTCCTCCAGCCACTGTGTGTTCATTGGTGGACATTACCCGCCTTCTCCTCCAACCACTGTGTGCTCATTGGTGGACATTCCCTGCCTTCTCCTCCATCCACTGTGTGCTCATTGGTGGACATTCCCCGCCTTCTCCTCCAATCACTGTGTGCTCATTGGTGGACATTCCCCACCTTTTCCTCCAACCACTGTGTGCTCATTGGTGGACATTCCTCACCTTCTCCTCCAGCCACTGTGTGCTCATTGGTGGACATTCCCCGCCTTCTCCTCCAACCCCTGTGTGCTCATTGGTGGACATTCCTCACCTTCTCCTCCAACCACTGTGTGCTCTTTGGTTGGCATTCCTCACCTTCTCCTCCAACCACTGTGTGCTCACTGGTGGACATTCCTCACCTTCTCCTCCAACCACGGTGTGCTCATTGGTGGACATTCCCCGCCTTCTCCTCCAACCACTGTGTGCTCATTGGTGGACATTCCCCACCTTATCCTCCAACCACTGTGTGCTCATTGGTGGACATTCCTCACCTTCTCCTCCAGCCACTGTGTGCTCATTGGTGGACATTCCCCGCCTTCTCCTCCAACCCCTGTGTGCTCATTGGTGGACATTCCTCACCTTCTCCTCCAACCACTGTGTGCTCTTTGGTTGGCATTCCTCACCTTCTCCTCCAACCACTGTGTGCTCATTGGTGGACATTCCTCACCTTCTCCTCCAACCACTGTGTGCTCATTGGTGGATATTCCTCACCTCCTCCTCCGACCACTGTGTGCTCTTTGGTTGGCATTCCTCACCTTCTCCTCCAGCCACTGTGTGCTCATTGGTGGACATTCCCTGCCTTCTCCTCCAACCACTGTGTGCTCATTGGTGGACATTCCCTGCCTTCTCCTCCATCCACTGTGTGCTCATTGGTGGACATTCCCAGCCTTCTCCTCCAACCACTGTGTGCTCATTGGTGGACATTCCTCACCTTCTCCTCCAACCACTGTGTGCTCGTTGGTGGACATTCCCCGCCTTCTCCTCCAACCCCTGTGTGCTCATTGGTGGACATTCCTCACCTTTTCCTCCAACCACTGTGTGCTCGTTGGTGGACATTCCCCGCCTTCTCCTCCAACCCCTGTGTGCTCATTGGTGGACATTCCTCACCTTCTCCTCCAACCACTGTGTGCTCATTGGTGGACATTCCTCACCTTCTCCTCCAACCACTGTGTGCTCATTGGTGGATATTCCTCACCTTCTCCTCCGACCACTGTGTGCTCTTTGGTTGGCATTCCTCACCTTCTCCTCCAGCCACTGTGTGCTCATTGGTGGACATTCCCTGCCTTCTCCTCCAACCACTGTGTGCTCATTGGTGGACATTCCCTGCCTTCTCCTCCATCCACTGTGTGCTCATTGGTGGACATTCCCAGCCTTCTCCTCCAACCACTGTGTGCTCATTGGTGGACATTCCTCACCTTCTCCTCCAACCACTGTGTGCTCGTTGGTGGACATTCCCCGCCTTCTCCTCCAACCCCTGTGTGCTCATTGGTGGACATTCCTCACCTTTTCCTCCAACCACTGTGTGCTCATTGGTGGACATTCCTCACCTTCTCCTCCAACCACTGTGTGCTCGTTGGTGGACATTCCCCGCCTTCTCCTCCAACCCCTGTGTGCTCATTGGTGGACATTCCTCACCTTCTCCTCCAACCACTGTGTGCTCATTGGTGGACATTCCTCACCTTTTCCTCTGACCACTCTGTGCTCATTGGTGGGCATTCCCTGCCTTCTCCTCTCACCACTGTGTGCTCATTGTTGCTGTGTGCTTTGGATGGGAAACCTTCTTCCCATTCACAACTTTTTGCCCGCAGAGGGCAGCAGATTTTCCTCAGATGATATTTTGCCCGGTTCATTTTTCCTTCTATCCTGACAAGTGCTCTAGTCCCTGCTGCAGAGAAACATCCCAATACCAGGATATTACCACCCCATAACAGGATATTACCACCCCCATAACAGTAAACTACGACCCCCATAACAGGATATTACCCCCAACATAACAAGATATCCCCCCCCATAACAGGGTGTTACCACCCCATAACTGGATAATACCCCTCCCCCCCATAACAGGATATTACCACCCCCCATACCAGGATATTACCACTCTATAACAGGATTTTAAAACTCCCATACCAGGATAATACCACCCCCATAACAGGATATTACCCCCTCCATAACAAGATATCCCCCCCCCCCCCAATAACAGGATATTACCACCCCATAACAGGAAATTACCCCCCATAACAGGATATGACCACCCCCCATACAAGGATATTACCACTCCATAACAGAATATTACAACCCCCATGACAGGATATTACCACTCCCATACCAGGATATGACCACCTCATAACAGGATATTACCCCCTCTCCATAACAGGATATTATCCCCATCCCCCTATAAGAGGATATTACCCCCCATAACAGGATATGAGCACCCCCCATAACAGGATATTACCCCCTTCATACCAGGATATTACCACCCCCATAACAGGATATTACCACCCCCACAACAGGATATTACCACCTCCCATAACAGGATATTACCACCCCCATAACAGGATTTTACCACCCCCACAACAGGATATTACCACCTCCCATAACAGGATATTACCACCTCCCATAACAGGATATTATCCCCATCCCCCTATAAGAGAATATTACCCCCCATAAAAGGATATGAGCACCCCCCATAACAGGATATTACCACCTCCCATAACAGGATATTACCACCCCCATAACAGGATTTTACCACCCCCACAACAGGATATTACCACCTCCCATAACAGGATATTACCACCTCCCATAACAGGATATTATCCCCATCCCCCTATAAGAGAATATTACCCCCCATAAAAGGATATGAGCACCCCCCATAACAGGATATTACCCCCTCCATAACAGGATATTACCACCCCCATAACAGTAATACGAAGGAGTGCAAGAAAATATAAACAGAACGGTGAATGCAGCGACTGCGATGAACAGAACAGAGAGACGAACGATGATGAAACCGCCGGGCCGTTCATTTCTGACCCAACTGAACAATTCCTAAAAAAAAAAAAAAAACAAACGGAAGAAATAAATCTGCATAATTTATCCCGCAGTAATCAGGCGGCGGCGGCCGTATCTCGGGAGCGCTGCGCACACAACAGGTGAGAATTGGCGCCGTGTTTACTTGGTCGAATCCTATAAAGACATCTGAAGTGGTCGTCACGCGATTAGCATAATGCGTGTTTACACTCCGGGCGACGTGTTAATTGTTCGCCACTTCATGCGACGCCTCCATTAGGCGCTCTTCAGGCGGGATTCTGTCTAATCCCGGGTGTTTGTTCTCCCATCCAGACTACCGCAGGCTTTATTAACCCCTTGCCGTCCGCCCGCCGCTGTGCGAACCGCGGTATCTGTATGCCGATCCGCCGATCCGCAGGAGCGCTCCTGGGGGCGAGCGCACGCCATTGTTAGTGCGCGCCCGCCCCCACTAGGCAGCAAAGAAACCGATTCATGGGGCTGGCGGCCGCGATCGTTCCCCACTGAGAGAGAAGAACGGTCGGATGTTGTAAACACAGCTGATCGTTCTTCTCTCTGCTATGATCACAGAGCTACTGTGATCCTTCTATATAGGATCACATGTCTCTATGGTCATTCCACAAGTGCCGCACCCATACAGGGCCGTCTTTATCAATGATTGGACCCTGGGCAAACATTTTCTTGGACCCTCCCAAATCTACTTATCAACTATTCTCAGGCAGTGCAGGCTCAATGGGCAGCTGCCCCGGGCCCAGTCATTTTTGTGGGGCCCCTTGAGCCTGCACTGCCTGAGAATAGTTGATAAGTAGATTTGGGAGGGTCCAAGAAAATGTTTGCCCAGGGTCCAATCAGTTGCCCTACCTTAAAGACAGCCCTGATCCCCCACACAGTTAGAAAACTCCCCCCTAGGGTCACATTTAACCCTTTGATCGCCCCTAGGTTAACCCCCCTTCCCTGCCAGTGTCATTAGTACAGTGACAGTGCATATGTATAGCACTGATTACAGTAGTAATGTCACTGGTACCCCCAAAAGTGTCAAAAATGTCAGTCAGGGCTCCGATCTGTCTGCCGCAATGTCGCAGTCCCGCAAAAAATTGCTGATCGCCGCCATTACTAGTAAAATAAAATAAAAATAAAAATGACATAAATCTTTCCCCTAGTTTGTAGACGCGATAACTTTTGCGCAAACCAATGAAAATACGCTTATTGGGACTTTTTTTTAACCAAAAATATGTAGCAGAAAACAAATTGGCCTAAAATGTTAAAAAATGTGATTTTAATCTTTTATTTTTTTGGGGAATATTATATAGCAGAATGTAAAAAATATTGTTTTTATTTCAGAATTGTCGCACTTTTTTGTTTATAGCGCAAAAAATAAAAATCGCACAGGTGACCGCACGCCCCCCCCCCACTAGGCAGCAGGGATGCCAATGCAGGGGACCAGCGGCCTGATCGCAGAGGTGATCAAATACCACCAAAAGAAAGCTTTATTTGTGGGAAAAAAAGGACATCAATTTTATTTGGGTACAGCGTCGCACGACCGCGCAATTGTCCGTTAAAGTAACGCAGTGCCGAATCGCAAAAAACGGCCTGGTCATTAAGGGGGAAAATCCTTCCGGTCCAGAACTGGTTAATACCAGCCTTAAAGGGGAACCAAAGCCGGTTTTCTGGGAGTCCTTTAGCTTGCAGTTTTATATTTTTATAATTATATTTCATATAGAGATGTGTGGTGCTCCCCCTAGTGGCGATGTCAGTGTAGTGTCAGGCTCTCTGTGTAAGGATGGCTGTATGAGCATTATGTGTCAGCAAAAATCCCACCACAAAAACACTGAGCACTAATCTGCATGCTCACCCCCTAAGCATAAATACCCCCCATCACCCCAGTACAAATCTGCCCCCCCCCCCCGCTGAAATTCCCCTCTCAGGACAAATCTTTGCACACTCATATCCCAAAAGCCCCCCCCCCCCCTAAAAAAAGGAAAATCACACCTCCTAGCCCTAAAATTTCCCCTCCTAGGATCCCAGTACACACCCCCCCCACTTCAAATCCCCCCAAACCCAACTCCCAGCACAAATCCTCCACACCTAACTTTTCCCCTCCTAGTACACATCTTCTCCCCCGCCCCCCACTTCTAATTCCTCCTCCCAGCACAAGTTTCCCCTCCAAATTCCCCCCTCCCAGCACAAATCTTCTTCCCCCATTCCCCCCTCCCAACACAAATCCTCAACCCCTAAAATTTCCTCTCCTAGTACACATCTTCTCCCCCGCCCCCCCCACTTCAAATCCCCCTCCCAGCACACGTTTCAATTTCCCCTCCTAGTACACATCTCCCCCCCCCCCACTTCTTCAAATCCTCCTCCAGCACAAGTTGCCCCCCAAATCTCCCCCCTAGTACAAATCTTCCCCCATCCCCCCCTCCGAACACAAATCCTCTACCCCTAAAATTTCCCCTCCTAATATACATCTTCTCCCCTCCCCACTTCAAATTCTCCCTCCCAGCACAAGTTTTCCCCCAAATCCCCCCCCCCACCTCCCAGCACAAATTGTATTCCCCCCATCCCCTCTCCCAACACGAATCCTATACCCCTAAAATTTCCCGTCCTAGTCCACATCTCCCCCCCCCCACACTTTAAGTCCTACCTCCCAGCACAAGTTTCCCCCCAAATCCCCCTTCCCAACACAAATCCTTTACCCCTAAAATGTCCCCTCCTAGTACACATCTTCTCCCCCCCACTTCAAATTCCCCCCTCCCAGCACAATTCTTCTTCCCCCGCATCCCCCCTCCAACCACAAAATCCTCTACCCCTAAAATATCCCCTCCTAGTACACATCCCCCCACTTCAAATCCCCCTCCCAGCACAAGTTTTCCCCCCTCCTAGCACAAATGTTCTTTCCCCATCCCCCCTATAAACACAAATCCTCTAACCCTACATTTTCCCCTCCTAGTACACATCTTCTCCCCTCCCCACTTCAAATTCTACCTCCCAGCACATGTTTTCCCCCATGTCCCCCCCCCTCCCAGCACAAATCTTCTTCCCCCCATCCCCCTTTGAACACAAAAGCCTCTACCCCAAAAACATCCCCTCCTAGTACACATCTTTTCCCCCCCCCCCCAATTCAAATGCCCCCATCCCAGCACAAGTTTCCCCTCAAATCCCCCCTCCCAACACAAATACTCTAGCCCTAAAATTTCCCCTCCTAGTACACATCTTCTCCCCCCCCCACCCCCCACTTCAAATCCTCCTCCAGCACTCTTAGCACCCCCCCTCCTTAAATTGACCCTACTAGAACAATACTTACGCCCTGCCACCCCCCAAATATCCCCTTCCAACACAAATCTTCTTCCCCCCACTCTCCTTGTGGTGCCACCACACCTCACATGATTCCACAGTAACCGGGACACCCGCCCCTCCTGCCTACCCCTTGTCCCGGGCCTGGTTGGAGGCAATAAGGTCCAGGAGAACAAAGGAACGGGACAACCCAGACTGTCAGGAAATGTATATACAGTACATATATATATATATATATGTGTATACAGGATGAGTCCGGTGATCTTTGCTGTCACATATTTCCACACCAAATGCTGCAACAATAAATGCGGCATCAATCGCGTTTCCCACCTGCGGCCATTTCCTATCAATGCGTCTTATAAGCTGATAATTATGGCCGACCTTCCTTTTACTCAATTTTTATTTATGTTGTTTTTCCATTCTAAAGGTTAAATCTCCGTCCATTCTATTCTGAGCATCCAAGCCGAAACTACGCCTGTCCTGCAGCGCCCCCTCCTGTTCAAATATGGCCACAGAGGATACAAATAAACAAGAAATCAGTTCTGGAGCGTCGGCTGCAGGCGCTTCTCACATTTCCATATTCTGTGCAAAATTCAACGAGCGCCGCACTTCTATTACACTGACCGTGAAATATACCAAATCCTCCAAAATTCAAATCCCCAACAGAGATCTACACAATTCACAGCGACCAATCATAACGCTGTGTGAAGTAGCATGAATATACAGCATCTGACAAAAGTAAGTACACCCCTCACATTTCTGTAAATATTTTATTCTATCTTTTCATGTGACAACACTGAAGAAATGACACTTTGCTACAATGTAAAGTAGTGAGTGTACAGCTTGTATAACAGTGTAAATTTACTGTCCCCTCAAAATAACTCAACACACAGCCATTAATGTCTAAACCGCTGGCAACAAAAGTGAGTACACCCCTAAGTGACAATGTCCAAATTTGGCCCAATTAGCCATTTTCCCTCCCCGGTGTCATGTGACTCGTTAGTGTTAGAAGGTCTCAGGTGTGACTGGGGAGCAGGTGTGTTAAATTTGGTGTTATCGCTCTCACTCTCTCATACTGGTCACTGGAAGTTCAACATGGCACCTCATGGCAAAGAACTCTCTGAGGATCTGAAAAAAAGAATTGTTGCTCTACATAAAGATGGCCTAGGCTATAAGAAGATAGCCAAGACCCTGAAACTGAGCTGCAGCACGGTGGCCAAGACCATACAGCAGTTTAACAGGACAGGTTCCACTCAGAACAGGCCTCATCATGGTCCACCAAAGAAGTTGAGTGCCAAGCTCAGCGTCATATCCAGAGGTTGTCTTTGGGAAATAGACGTATGAGTGCTGCCAGCATTGCTACAGAGGTTGAAGGAGTGGGGTGTCAGCCAGTCAGTGCTCAGACCATACGCCGCACACTGCATCAATTTGGTCTGCATGGCTGTCATCCCAGAAGGAAGCCTCTTCTAAAGATGATGTTCAAGAAAGCCCTCAAACAGTTTTCTGTAGACAAGCAGACTAAGGACATGGATTACTGGAACCATCTCCTGTGCTCTGATGAGACCAAGATAAACTTATTTGGTGTCAGATGGTGTCAGGCGTGTGTGGTGGCAACCAGGTGAGGAGTACAAAGACAAGTGTGTCTTCCTACAGTCATCCATGGTGGTGGGAGTGTCATGGTCTGGGGCTGCATGAGTGGTGCCCGGCACTGGGGAGCTACAGATCATTGAGGGAACCATGAATGCCAACATGTACTGTGACATACTGAAGCAGAGCATGATCCCCTCCCTTCAGAGACTGGGCCGCAGGGCAGTATTCCAACATAACGACCCCAAACACCTCCAAGATGACCACTGCCTTGCTAAAGAAGCTGAGGGTAAAGGTGATGGACTGGCCAAGCATGTCTCCAGTCAAGCATGGTGGGGGGAGTGTCATGGTCTGGGGCTGCATGAGTGCTGCTGGCACTGGGGAGCTACAGTTTATTGAGGGAACCATGAATGCCAAACCCGTGCACAAAATCACATACATGTACGTGATTTTGTCCACCTGGGCTGCCCTGATGCAGTATATATGCAGTGGGTGGTCCAGAAGTGGTTAAAGTGCAAAATAATTACTCACATTTTCAGGGTGCTTCAAGCGCACCACTCTGACATCACTAGACAAATAGAAGTATGCAGTCCCTTATCTCTGTGACACAAGACACTGGTGTACAACTCCTCCTGCCAGGTGAACTCGCTGTACCATCCTCTATACCCCTCCCCTACGCGTTACGCCACAGGGACACATGGCTTCTTCAGGGGGAAAATTCCAGCTGCATAATATTGAGCACTTTAATGAAGCAGACAGAGGATTGGTGATTGCCAGCAGGACAATAAGGAATTGGACTTTTGTTTATATATTAAGGACTGCACAGATATATTCATGCTACTTCACACAGCGTTATGATTGCACGGTCCCCGTGAATTGTGCAGATCATTGTTGTATATATGAATCTTGGAGTAATTTATTTGTTTGATTCAGTATATTTCACGGTGAACACAGAGTGTAATAGAAGCGCGGCACATTCATTGAATTTTCCTATGGCCACAGAGGATATTCCCAGACTTCTCATTCTTGCTCACAGCTACTTTTTTTTCCCCACTTGATTCATTTATTTGCAAAGCACAATACCTGTGTGAAAAAGCACAGCTGGAAGCTCCAATTTCCTGATTTATACATTTTCCAGCGAAGTGACGCTCAAACCCAGGGCCGCTGATAAGGCAGTACAACCGGTCCTGTGATACTGGGCCCAGGCCCGATCAGCTAAAAAGGGGGGCCCAGGCCCAGCAGTTTTGTTGTTAATATCTGGCTTATTGATTAATTTGATTTTATTACAGCCCACTCCCACTCCTACTTGCTTACCAGGGCTTAAATTACATTCCCTTGGGTCCCATCAGGTCAACAGAGGGGCCAAGGAGATTGGAGCAGATAAGCAGGGTTGGGGGGGGGGGGGCATCAGGATGGCTGTGGGG
>NC_138775.1:4024319-4119319 GCF_965119305.1 Pelophylax lessonae
CCGAATTCCGAACTTTTTGCGGAAAAAGTTCGGAATTCGGCAACCAGAACCGACCAAAATGCAATGGGCCAGGAAATGGTCTTTAAAAGCCCGTGATTGGACCAGAACCATCAGTAAAAGCCAATTAAGGGGGCAGGAGGATGCTAGGAATGTGATTGGAGTGACTAGGGGGTCCAGAGGCCAATCATTAGTGAATACGCCCCCCAGTATATAAGATAGCCCCGCCAAATCTCTAGCACTGTAATACAGGGGCTGTGGAAGAAAGTGGAAGCAGTTCTGTTACTCCTGCTTCAAAGTGTCATTTAGCAATTATTAGTGTGAGGAAAGGGATATCTAGTGTAGTTAGGGTGCTATTTTCCACTATAGTTAGATTCAAAAATCTAGTTTCTGTAGGGAAAGTGTTAAGTGTCAGGGTGACCGTAGTGTAGTGTAGGGTGAACTGACTCTGACTGCTATGGCAGGGTGACCAAACCCTTCCATGTCAGGGTGACCGCTATAGAAAAAAGATCATTTGCAGTAGAGCAGGGATGGGGCTCCGCTCCTGTCACACCTGGCCGTTTTTGTTGCAGGCGTTTTTTGGGCATTTTTTAGGCGTCTTTGGAGGCAGGCATAACATCAGAACTTCTGTATAGGGGTATATATACACACACACATATATGTATTTATACACATATAGGTGTGAAAGTAGCGGAGCCCTATGCCTGCAAATAATTTCATTAGCGCAGGCATAGTGTTCTGCTACTTTCACACCTATATGTGTGTATGTGTATATATACATTATATATACATATATGTGTGTGTGTATATATACCCCTATACAGAAGTACAGATGTCATGCCTGCCTCCAAAGACGTCCACAAAAAAGCCCAATAAACGCCTGCAACAAAAACGGCCAGGTGTGAAAATAGCGGAGCCACTACCCTGCTCTACTGCAATTCTAAGAGAAACAATCTTTTTTTTTTTTTCTGGTTCTGGACATGCTACAGAGCTGAAACTTCACAGGTACACTTTTTAGACCCCCCAGACACTAAATCCAAAGAAATCTCATTTTTGATTTCAATAATTTTTTTCAATAATTGGCTCTCTGTCAAAAATGACAATTTTTAAGAACTTTTTTTTGTGTGATTAATAGTCCCTGGGGCATGACCCAGAACCCTAGGCACTTTTTAGGGGCATTTATTGGGTTTTAGGGCTTCAAAATTGTGTTTTTTGATTACCAAAGTTCGGGTCCCATTGATTTCAATGGGGTTCTGGAATCCGGACCCGAACTTTCGGGAAGTTCGGGTGTTCTGGTCGAACCAAACTTTTCAAAAGTTCGATCATCCCTAATGCCCAGTCCTTGGCTGTGTTCACAAATGTCTGACATAGATCAGCCCCTGCTGCAGCCCAGCACCTTGTGACTGTAGATGACCCGGCGCAGTAGAAAATCGGGACCACTCAGTAGAAGATTGGGGCACTCAGTAGAAGACCAGCAAAGTGCGTCAATGTCACGCTTTAAGGTATTTGTTTTTACTTCTCGAAGAGATCATAGCACTCCCCCTGACATTGGACGGCATCTTTGTTCAGGCATCATCTAGGGTCACCAATGATTTTCGCCACTGAGATGTCAGCTCAGAGATGACACAATCCACTCAGTAGAAGAATGGGGTAGCCAGCAGAAGACTCAGGGAACTCAGTAGAAGACCCGAGTCACTCAGCAAAACACCCAGAGGACTCAGTAGAAGGCCTAGGCCACTTATTAGAAGACTGTGGTATTCAGTAAAAAACCAAGGCACTCAGTAGAAGATCTGGGCCACCCAGTAGAAGACCCAGGGCACTCAGTAAAAGACCTGGGCTACTCAATAGAAGACCCATGGCACTAGTGTGAAGATTGGGGCAATCAGTGAAAGACCTAGGGCGCTCAGAAGAAGAAGATCTTGGCCACTCAGTAGAAGACTGGGGCACTTAGTAGAAGACAGGCATTCAGTAGAAAACCAGGGCACTCAGTTGAAGATTTGGGCCACTAAGTAGAAGACCTAGGGCACTCAATAGAAAATCTGGGCTACTCATTGGAAGGCCCAGGACACGCAGTAGAAGACCTGGTCCACTCAGTAAAAGACCTGAGCCACTCAATAGAAAACCAATGGCACTTGTGTGAGGACTGGGGCACTCAGTGAAAGACATGGGGTGCTCAGTAGAAGATCTTGGCCACTCAGTAGAATACTTGGGCACTCCGTGAAAGACCCAGGGCACTCAGTAGAAGGCCTTGGCCACTTAGTAGAAGACTGAGGCATTTAGTAGAAAACCAGGGCACCCAGTAGAAGATCTGGACCACTCAGTAAAAGACCTGGGCCACTCAATAGAAGATCCATGGCACTCGGGAGAGGACCAGGGCACTCAGAGAAAGACCCAGGGCACTTAGTAGATGATCTTGGCCACTCAGTAGAAAGCTGTAATCGGTCATTAGAAATATATAAGGGCCAATCTCCTCCTGAAAATTCTGGTTATTTGACCTTTTTGCTTTAAGGCCAAACTATTTTTTTAGTTTTGGAGAGAGTAGGAAGGGTTAGAACCCCCGTTAGGCATTTATAGCTAAGGACAGGTATCGGAGAGATGTTTGGAATACCAATAATCGGTGGTGTGAGATATTGCAGAATCTCAAACCAATTTCTAAGACTTGATGGCCCAGATGAGGATGTTCTTGCCAGGCAGGGTTACCCTAACCAGGGTAACAAGAATGAAAATCCAGAAAGTGAAAGATAGAAAAAAGATTGTCCAATCACAAGTAAATCCAAGAAACTTCCATTATTTTTTAGATAATAGAAAAAAAAACAAAAAAAAGCAACTAATTTCGAGGATCCAAATACGTTACCTTCATCAGGGCTTGGATGTTGTATATATTCTTTTAAAAACTCAGACTGAATTTATATGAAGTGTATGTGAGAGTGAAACAATATCTGAAATGGATCCAATAAGAATATATAAAACATCCAATCCCTGACGATTGCCATATTAGGTCAATGATGTCACAAATATCCCCACCCCTTGGTGTACATAAACTACAGGATGGGGAATTTCCTGCCTGCAGGTCATTGGCCCAGCAATGACAGCTAACTTTTAGATCTGAACCTAACCCAAGCCTGACCACAAGCTCATCACACTGACATTGACCCAATATGGCTATGTGACCATATTTGGTCACTGTGCTGAATACTATTGACCCACTATGGCCATTGACCTAACATGGCCATGTGACCATATTAGGTCAATGACGTCACAAGTTTACCCACCGCTTTCTGTACATAGGCTACAGGGTGGGGAATTTCCTGCCTGCAACGACCACTAACTTCCAGGTTTGAACCCAACTCATGCTTAATTCCAAGCTCATCACTGCGACATTGACCCAATATTGCCATGTGACCATATTGGGGCAATGCTGAATTATAAACCATCGACCCAATTGTGCCATTGACCTAGCATGGCCATGTGATCATATAAGGGCAATGCTGAATTATAAACCATCGATCCAATATGGCCATTTGCCTAACATGGCCATGTGACCATATAAGGTCAATGCTGATTTATAGACCATTGATCCAATATGTCCTTTGACCTAACATGGCCATGTGACCATATTAGGTCAATGGTGTCACAGGCATCCCCACCCCTTTGTGTGCAACAGCTACAGTGTAGGGATTTCCTGCCTGCAGCTCATTGGCCCAGCATCGAAGGCTAACTTCCAGGTCTGAACCCAACCCAAGCCTGACCCCAAGCTTAGCACAGTGACATTGACCCAATATGACCATTTGCCCATATTAGGTCAATGCTGAATTATAGACCATTTTTCTCAATATGGCCTTTGGCCTAACATGGCCATGTGACAATATTAGGTCAATGATGTCACAAGCATCCTGCCTGAAGCTCATTAGCCCAGTAATGACGGCTAACTTCCAGGTCTGAACCCAACCCAAGCCTGACCCCAAGCTTATCATAGCGACATTGACCCAATATTTCCATTTGCCCTTCTTAGGTCAATGCTGAATTTTAGACCATTGACCCAATATGTCCATTGATCTAACATGGCCATGTGACCATATTAGGTCAATGCTGATTTATAGACCATTGACCCAATATGGCCTTTGATCTTACATTGCCACATGACCATATTAGGTCAATGCTAAATTATAAACCATTGACCC
The DNA here is from genome assembly GCF_965119305.1 of Pelophylax lessonae. Classification (NCBI taxonomy): domain Eukaryota; kingdom Metazoa; phylum Chordata; class Amphibia; order Anura; family Ranidae; genus Pelophylax; species Pelophylax lessonae. The sequence goes on from NC_138775.1 coordinate 4,028,498, forward strand.
AATATGACCGTTGACCTACCATGGCCATGTGACCATATTAGGTCAATGCTGATTTATAAAACATTGACCCAATATGGCCTTTCATCTAACATGGCCACATGACCATTTTACGTCAATGCTAAATTGTAGACTGTTGACCCAATATGGCCATTGACCTAGCATGGCCATGTGACCATATTAGGTCAATGCTGATTTATAGACCATTGACCAATATGGCCTTTGATCTAACACGGCCTCCTGACCATTTTAGGTCAATGCTGATTTATAGACTATTGACCCAATATGGCCTTTGATCTAACATGACCACATGGCCATATTGGGTCAATGCTAATTTATAGACCATTGACCCAATATGGCCTTTGATCTAACATGACCACATGGCCATATTGGGTCAATGCTAAATTATAGACCATTGACCCAATATGGCCATTGACCTACCATGGCCACATTACCATATTAGGTCAATGATGTCACAAGCATCCCCGCCCATTAGTGTACATAAGGTAGAGGACAGGGAATGTCCTGCCTGCAGATCATTGGCCCAGCAATGACAGCTAACATCCAGGTTTCAACCCAATCCAAGCCTGACCCCAAGCTCATCACTAATGCTTCCCATCAAACTTAGTGATCAAGTTTAATGATTTGCTGATGTCACAGATTCATCAAGTTAGTAAATTAATCAACGTCCTTCCTTAAGGCAAGCAGATGACCGAATGTCATGTTTTTCCCTACAAACCCTCGAAAAACATGGAGCAGACACAGGTATATAGGGATTCAGTCTACATCCACGTTCCTGAATTTTGCATTTTGTCCTCAATCCTTCCTCAGAAGCGTTTCATTAGAACTCCTGGGCTCACAGCCTGGAATATGCAGCTATCTGAGATGATCCAGGCGGCGTTGCATCTCTCCCACATCTGCATTCTGAAGGTTACTCAGGAAAGACTCCAAGTAACAATGCGGATAATATATGAGGGCGTTAAGCATCTACGGCGACAGCCAAAGCCGTGCGTCTGGCAGCTCGGCACTACATTTCATTAAGGCAGAGGTGAGCGTAAGGTGAGCGGGATGTAATATTTGCAGAATGAGAAGACAAACAGAAGAGAAGCGGCTTATAATAACACCGCGCGCCGTCCTGCCGCCGCCGATCGCTTTGTCCTAACACTTGTCCTCTGTCGGTCCATTTACAATACACGTCGGAGGATTGAATAGGAACAATACCAAGTGGTTACACACTTTCTGTGAATGCCGACATTCCCGTATCTTCAAGTATACAATCCCACGCTCAGGTGGGCCTTTTTAGGCATTCTACGTCTGCAGCCATATAAATCGATTGACTGTGTTTTATTAGAAGCATATTAACCCCTTCAATACTGGACATACCCCCCCCCCCCCGCCTTCCTGCCCAGGCCAATTTTCAGCGCTCACACACTTTGAATGACAATTGCGCGGTCATGCAACGCTGTACCCCTTTGACATTTATATAATTTTTTTCCGCACAAGAAACCATGGAAAGAAAGGGCAAAAGGATTTTCTTGGTACTGTCAAAACAATCCAGGTAGATAAAATCAAATATCTTATCTTCTCATAAAAAAAGCATACACTATAAAATAATTACACCCATTACAGTGGCTTAAGGAGGTCTTCCAGCTGGGGGAAAGAAAAATTAAAACTCATTAATAATTAATAAAAAATAAATAAATAAATAAATAAAAAAATAAAATTAAATAAAAAATAAATAAAAAAAATAAAAAATAAAAAATTAAAATTCATTAATAATGAATTAATAATAAAAAAAAAAAAAAAATCAAATACTGTATCTGCTGACTTTTAATACACTGCTCAAAGAAATGAAAGGAACACTTTTTAATCAGAGTGTAGCATCAAGTCAATTAAACCCCTGGGATATTGATCTGGTCAGTTAAGTAGTGGAGGGGGTTGTTAATCAGTTTCAGCTGCTTTGCTGTTAATGAAATGAATAACAGGTGCACCAGATGGGCAACAATGAGTCAATCTCCAAAACTGGAATGGTTTTTCAGGTGGAGGCCACTGACGTTTTTTTCCCTCATCTTTTCTGACTGTTTTTCACTAGTTTAGAATTTGGCTGGGGTCAGTGTCACTACTGGTAGCATGAGGCCATACCTGGACCCTATAGAGGGGGTCGGTGTCACTACTGGTAGGATGAGGCCATACCTGGACCCTATAGAGGGGGTCAGTATCACTACTGGTAGCATGACGCCATACTTGGACCCTATAGAGGGGGGGGTCAGTGTCACTACTGGTAGCATGAGGAGATACCTGGACCCTATAGAGGGGGTCAGTGTCATTACTGGTAGCATGAGGCCATACCTGGACCCTATAGAGGTTGCAAAGGCAGTCCAACTCCTCCAGGATGGTATATTAATACGTGCCATCAATACATGCCATTATGGCACATCAATACATGCCATTATGGCACATCAATACATGCCATTGCCAGAAGGTTTGCTTTGTCTCCCAGCACAGTCTCAAGAGCATGGAGGAGATTCCAGGAGACAGGCATTTATTCTAGGAGAGCTGGACAGGGCTGTAGAAGGTCCTTACCCATCGGCAGGACCGAAATCGGCTTCTTTTTGCAAGGAGGAACAGGATGAGCACTGCCAGAGCCCTACAAAATGACCTCCAGCAGGCCACTGGTGTGAATGTCTCTGACCAAACAATCAGAAACAGACTTCATGAGGGTGGCATGAGGGCCCGATGTCCTCTAGTGGGCCCTGTGCTCACTGCCCGGCACCGTGGAGCTCGATTGGCATTCGCCATTGAACACCAGAATTGACAGCTCCACCACTGGCACCCTGTGCTTTTCACAGATGAGAGCAGGTTCACCCTGAGCACATGTGACAGACGTGAAAGGGTCTGGAGAAGCCGTGGAGAACATTATGTTGCCTGTAACATCGTTCAGCATGACCGGTTGGGTGGTGGGTCAGTGATGGTCTGGGGAGGCATATCCATGGAGGGACACACAGACCTCTACAGGCTAGACAATGGTACCCTGAATGCTATTAGGTATTGGGATAACATCTTTGGACCCATTGTCAGACCCTACACTGGTGCAGTGGATTTTGGGTTCCTCCTGGTGCACGATGATGCCCGGCCCAATGTGGCGAGAATATGCAGCCAGTTCCTGGAGAATGAATAGATATATAGACACTTACCTGTCCAGGGAGCCCAGGATGTCAGCACCCCAGCTGATTTTCATATTGGCTGCCGGGTGCTGCCGCCGCCTTTCAGCTTCACAGCCGGTTCCCTACTGTGCATGCGCAAAGCGTGCTGCGTATTCTAATTGGCTCAGGGGCGGGGGAAGGAGGAGGGGGGGCCGAACTTCAGAGGGACAGTGCTGCGATGCTGTCTCCCAGAAGTGGCAAAGGGTACCTGTCAAAAACAGGTACCCATTCCCCATTCCCCCCTGAAAGGTGCCAAATGTGGCATCGGAGAGGGGGAGGAAGCAGATGAGCGGAAGTTCCACTTTTGGGTGGAACTCCACTTTAACTGTGCATTGAGGTAGTACACCCAACATAGGGGCGTGTTAGGGTATGCAGTTGGATTTAACAGTCAAGCGATACTCAACATGTTTTGCGGTTATCCCGCTTCATCAGGAGTGTTCAAGAATGGGGAATTTAATTTATCCTATAACAAAAAATATAAAAACAAACTATGAAGTGATATACAGTAAGTTTAAAAAGCATATACAGATTTCAGTGGCTACAATAATCACATGGGCACTTACCCCTAATAATGGATGCACTTAGAATGTGAACAGGCCAAAATGAAGGTGCTGGAAGATTCACTCCAGGCGAGTGTGGGAGCAAACAAAAATGGGCAACTATGGGGGCGGAGTTTGGCCGCGGTCTAACATGGCTGCTTGAGCCGAACTCTCTGCCAGCACAGAGGACACAGAAGCACCTAGGAGCTGACCCAGCCTCTGCAGCTCACACTGCCCGCCACCGCACTGAAAGGAGAACCAGCAGGCATGTTCCGAAAACGCAACTACAAGCCGCTGGAACCCTGCAGGCTGACAGACTTCTTCAGTGGGTCGTGGCCGCACAGGGCCCAAGATGGCGCTGGTAACAGGCACAGGATAGACACGCGCGCTTCCCTGCTGAGCCTCAAATGGAGTGCTCCAGCCTTACAGCCAGACCAAGCAAAGACAGGAAAAAAAGGGCAGCATCCTCAACCTTTGCATCACCGAGCCAAGTACACCGATAAGGAAAAAATCACTGCACTTTCACAATGCTGAGGGGGAGGTAGACGAGGATGATGATGAGGAGGAGATTACTGATTCTCTAGCTGATCTACCCACATCTGACAATGCAGTTTCTGAGCACACTTTGAAGCAGATGCTCATGACCCTGCAGAAAGGCATTCAGAAAGATATCTCTACATCCATCTCCCGCATCCAATTACAGGTAGATGACATAGGAGACAAAACGGAGAGACAACTCACTGATTTTACCGATGCTTACAATGAACTAGTTGATGCCCACTGCGAACAGGCGGCTGAGCTCCAACGCGTTCAATCTAAGCTAGCAGATCTTGAGGACCACTCTCGCAGAAATAATTTAAAAATTTGGGTTGTTCCAGAGTTTGTCCCCCCTCAGGAGCTAACACAGTACCTGCAAAACCTCTTCAAAATCCTAGTATCCTCACTGTCCAAACTATTGACAGGGCACAAAGGATCTTTAAGCCACCACACATTGGAGTGGAAAATCCAAGGGATGTTGTCAGGACCTGGGCTCAAACCTGGGACCTCTTCTGTGTCTGGCATTGACTCTTCTCGCTGAGCTATCTGGGATGCTGGACAACTCCCTGCCTGATCTATTAGACAATCCTACCTGATCTATTGGAAATCCTGCCTGGTCAATTGGACAACCCTGCCTCATGTCTTGCTTGCTATTGAACCTTGAACTCCTTGCTCCTCCCATGAACTTCCTATATAAGCCTTGCCTCTGCACTTCCTGTCGCCAGATTATTGTGGTCTGATCCTGCATTCAACTTCTATTGCCGTTTGGAAAATGACTGGCTTGTGATCCCAACTACGAAACTCTCCTCCTGCATCGGCCTTGGCTTGTGATCCCGACTACGAAACTCTCCTCCTGCATCGACCTAGGCTCGTGATCCTGACTACGAAACTCTCCTCCTGCATCGACCTTGGCTTGTGATCCCAACTACGAAACTCTACTCCTGCATCTGCCTTGGCTTGTGATTCTGACTACGAAACTCTCCTCCTGCATCGACCTAGGCTTGTGATCCCGACTACGAAACTCTCCTCCTGCATCGACCTTGGCTTGTGATCCCAACTACGAAACTCTACTCCTGCATCTGCCTTGGCTTGTGATCCTGACTACAAAAACTCTCCTCCTGCATCGACCTAGGCTTGTGACCCGACTACGAAACACTCCTCCTGCATCGACCTTGTTTTGTGATCCTGACTACAAAACTCTCCTCCTGCATCGACCTTGGCTTGTGATTCCGACTACGAAACTCTCCTCCTGCATCGACCTTGGCTTGTGACCCGACTACGAAACTCTCCTCCTGCATCGATCTAGGCTTGTGACCCGACTACGAAACTCTCCTCCTGCATCGATCTAGGCTTGTGACCCAACTACGAAACTCTCCTCCTGCCCCTAACTTGGCTTGTGACCCCAACATGGATTTTTGGTCTTGTAATTCCTATCAGACCTGAGAACAGAGCTTGCCTGACGTTGTCGGCCATTGGTCTCCACTTATTACAGGTATTCTCCTTACAGAATAATCTGGACACAACATGGAGACTGTCACAACTCAATGAACCCTGAGTGAACATGTTGTTTCGCTAACTGAGGTTGTTCAAGTCCTACAAACACGAGTGCAAGAGTTACAAGGAGAAGCAATTGAACTGCAAACACAACTTGGGCAGCAACGCCAACGAACAGCTACTCACAGTGATTCAAACCGCTTCCCTTTGCCTGATAAATTCAATGAGGATCCTAAACTCTATAGAGGCTTTCTGAATAAATGCCAGACACAGAAGAGGTCCCAGGTCTCAGCCCCAGGGCCGGTGCTAGACTATTTTATGCCCTAGGCAAGACCAGCTACTCGTGCCCCCCCGCCCCCAAAAAAATAAAGTAGAAAGGGAAGGGGTTAAAAACTCCTCTATGTCATACCCAGTGACCCCCTTATTCCTCCATGACACACCTCGGGACCCTAATGTCCCTCTATGCCATACCAAGGGACCCCGATGATCCTCCATGTCACACCAGGGGCACCTGATGTTCCTCCATGTCATACCCAGAGACCCTGATGTTTTTCCATGTCACACCTGGGAACCTCAATCCCCCATAGCACACCCAGGGACTAGGGTTGAGCGGACACCTAGATGTCCGTGTTCGACGGGTTCGGCCGAACTTTAAAAAAAAGTCCGGGTCCGTGTCCCGGACTTTTACCGAACTTTTCCCGGACACCGAACCCCATTGAAGTCAATGGGGACCCGAACTTTAAGGCACTAAAATGGCTCTAAAACACCAAAGGAAAGGGCTAGAGTGCTGCAAATGGCAGCAAAACGTAATTAAGAGCATGGCAAGTGCTCTGCAAACAAATGTGGATAGGGATATAACTTAAAACAACAAAAAAAAACAGAAAAATAAAACAATGTTCTTCTTCATCTCTGAAGGACGAGGCCCATATGGAGTAGGAGGGAGGTTGAGGTGGTGGTGGATGTGGCGGTGACATAGGCGTGCGCACAGGGTGTGCTGGGTGTGCCTGGGCACACCCTAATCACCTAGGGCACATAGCATTGCCAGTGAGGAGATGGGAAAGATCTCCCTGGGACCTGCTCTGCTCTATTTCTCCTTGCCTACAGGTACATGGCCCCGATACATTACTCTCCCTGCTGGCAAACACATGCATGTGTATTTCAACTTTGGGGTGCACACCTTAATGCAATAGGCTGCGCACACCTATGGGCGGTGTAGGTGGAAGCGGCGGTGGAGGAGGACCAGGGCCGGATTAACAGCATCATGGGCTTGGTGCTGAGGATTTTGAAGGGCCTTAGGGCCGTGCCTTGCCATGCACCCAGAGGAGGAAGGGTGCAGCCATGCATGCCTAATTCAACATGGGATGCTGTCTCTGAAGCCCATAAACACATCCATGCATCGCCAACTGTCCCTACTTGTCCGGCCTTCACGCTGTGTGGGGAGGTTCTGAGGGTGCTGCCTGGGGAAGCGAGCATAGAAGCCAGACTTCTGTGTTTACAAGTGACAGAAGAGCGGTAACAGTGAATATGGCCAACCCGGGGCCTATATAAAAGGTAGGGGCCTGGAGCTGCAGCTCCAATAGCCCCTACATTAATCTGGCCCTGAGGAGGAGGACGAGGTAGCCAACACTGCTTCTTTTCACAAATTTTAAATGAGGGTACACCCCAAAAGAGTGAGAAAGAGCAAAAATGGAACAATGGGTGGGTAAGGTCGGTATCCATTGCTATTCTGCACAAGGTACGGAAAAGTCCCGTGGGATCCATGCCTGGTTCATTTTAATGAACGTGAGCTTGTCCACATTGTCTCTGGACAGGCGGCTGCGCTTGTCTGTTATAACGCCCCCAGCCGTGCTAAATACCCGTTCAGATAATACACTGGCTGCAGGGCACGCCAGCACCTCCAAGGCGTAAAGGGCAAGCTCAGGCCATGTGCCCAATTTGGAGACCCAGAAGTTGAAGGGGGCAGACCCGTCATTCACTACATGTAGGCGTGTGCACACATACTGCTCCACCATGTTGGTAAAATGCTGCCTCCTGCTAAGACGTTCCATCTGAGCTGCTGGTGCTGCTGTTTGTTGTGGCGTGCTGACAAAGCTTTTCCACATTTCGGCCATGCTAACCCTGCCTTCTGAGGTGCTGGCGGTGCCCTGGTTGCGTTGGCGACCTCCTCCTCCTCCTCCTCTGCCTTGTGCTTCCACTGTGGCCCCGCTGTCAGATGGGAATGCCAGCAGCATGGCGTCTACCAGCGTGCGCTTGTACTCGCGCATCTTGCGATCGCGCTCCAGTGAGTGAATTAAGGACGGTACGTTGTCCTTGTAACGGGGATCCAGCAGCGTGGCCACCCAGTAATCAGCACAAGTTAGAATGTGGGCAACTCGGCGGTCGTTGTGGAGACACTGCAGCATGTAATCGCTCATGTGTGCCAGGCTGCCCAGAGGCAACGAAAGGCTGTCCTCTGTGGGAGGTGTATGGTCCGTGTCCTCTGTATCCCCCCAGCCACGCACCAGTGATGGCCATGAGCTGGCCTGGGTGCCACCCTGCTGTGAACATGGTTCCATCTCCTCCTCCAGCTCCTCCTCCTCCTCATCCTCCTCATCCTCCAGAACTGTGCCCCTGCTGGACAATTGCGTCCCTGGCGTTTGCGTGTGCAGGAACCCACCCTCGGAGCCCCTTGCGAATGACTGCCCTGAAAGCCTTGGAAATGTTACCTCTTCATCCTCCTCCTCCTCCTCATCCTGTGCCACATCCTCTTCCATCATCGCCCGAATTGTTTTTTCAAGGAGGCATAGAAGTGGGATAGTTAAGCTGAGAACGGCGTCATTGCCACTGGCCATGTTGGTGGAGTACTCAAAACAGCGCAACAAGGCACACAGGTCTCGCATGGAGGCCCAGTTATTGGTGGTGAAGTGGTGCTGTTCCGCAGAGCGACTCACGCGTGCGTGCTGCAGCTGAAACTCCACTATGGCCTGCTGCTGCTCGCACAGTCTTTCCAGCATGTGCAAGGTGGAGTTCCACCTTGTGGGCACGTCACATATGAGGCGGTGAGCGGGAAGGCCGAAGTTACGCTGCAGCGCTGCCAGGCGAGCAGCAGCAGGGTGAGAACGCCGAAAGTGCGCACAAACGGCCCGCACTTTCTGCAGCAGCTCTGACATATCGGGGTAGTTTTTAAGGAACCTCTGCACCACCAAATTCAGCACATGCGCCAGGCAAGGGATGTGCGTCAAACCGGCTAGGCCCAGAGCTGCTATGAGATTTCGCCCGTTATCGCACACCACCAGGCCGGGCTTGAGGCTCGCTGGCAGCAACCACTCATTTGTCTGCTGTTCCATGCTCCTCCACAACTCCTGCGCGGTGTGTGGTTTGTCCCCCAAACAGGCAAGTTGTAAAACTGCCTGCTGTCGTTTACCCCTGGCCGTGCTGAAGTTGGTGGTGAAGGTGTTACGCTGTCCGGATGAGGAGGCGGTAGAGGATGAGGAAGCGGAGTAGGAGGAGTTAGGAACAGGAGGCAAACTGAAGCGCCCTGCAATCCTCGGTGGTGGAAGGACATGCGCCAAATTGCTATCCGCCTCAGGCCCATCCGCCACTGCATTTACCCAGTGTGCCGTTAGGGAGATATAACGCCCCTGACCGTGCTTACTGGTCCACGTATCCGTAGTTAGGTGGACCTTGGCACAGATGGCGTTGCGCAGTGCACACCTGATTTTTTCCCCCACTTGGTTGTGCAGGGAAGGGATGGCTTGCCTGGAAAAGTAGTGGCGGCTGGGCACGACGTACTGTGGGACAGCCACCGACATAAGGTTTTTAAAACTGTGCGTCTCCACCAGACGGAATGACAGCATTTCAAAGGCCAATAATTTTGAAATGCTGGCATTCAGGGCCAGGGATCGCGGGTGGGTAGGGGGGTACTTCCTCTTCCTCTCAAGTGTTTGGGAGATGGAAAGCTGAACGCTTCCACGGGACATTGTGGAGATGGTTGTTGGTGACCCAGGTGGTGGTGTTGCTGACAGATCGTCTGTTTGCGGGGTGGCAGGTGCCGGTATCACTACAGATGTGGCTGGAGCGGCCGAGACTGCAGCAGAAGAGGAAGCAGGATGAGCCAGAGACGTTTCTTGGTTTTGAAGGTGTGTACTCCACTGCAGCTCGTGCTTTGCACTTAGATGCCTGATCATGCAGGTTGTGCTCAGGTTGAGAAGGTTCATGCCTCGCTTCAAGCTCTGATTGCACAGGGTGCAAACCACTCGTGTCCTGTCATCAGCACATTTTCTAAAGAACTTCCACGCTAGAGAACTCCTTTGAGCTGACTTTGGTGCGCTCGTTCCCTTGCTGCGTTGGGCAGTAGCGGGCGTAGTGTCTAGGGCACGGCCGCTCCGCTTCTGCACCCTGCTCCCTCTTCTGCTGTGCTGGTGGCTCTGTGCGACCACCGCCTCTTCCTCCAAACTACTCAGTTCACCTGCATGACGTTCATTCCATGTGGGGTCGAGGACCTCATCGTCCTCCACATCATCTTCCACCCAGTCTTCACCCCTGCCCTCCTTGTCGGTCTCCACAATGCTGAACGCCGCAGCAGTTGGCACCTGCGTTTCGTCATCATCGGAGACGTGCTGCGATGATCCTTGCATGTACTCATCTTGAGAAATAAGTGGTTGGGCATCGCTGCACTCAATCTCTTCCACTTCTGGGGCAGGGCTAGGTGGATGGCCCTGGGAAACCCTGCTGACAGAGTCCTCAAAAAGAATAAGAGACTGCTGTATGGCTTGGGGCTCAGACTGCTGGCCTGATTTGCAAGGGGGTGAGGTGAAAGACGGTTGGACATTGGCTGCAGGTGCCAACTCTGACCTTTCTGCAGTAGACTGGGTGGGAGACAATGTGAAGGAACTGGAGGCACTGTCAGCAGCAAACCAATCTACTATCGCCTCAACTTGTTCTGGCCTCATCACTTCTAGGGGCGTTTGATGCCCTACCAAATACTGATGCAGGTTCTGTCGCCTACTCACACTTGAGGAAGGTGTTTCACTTGTGCGTGTAGCTGGCACAGATCGACCATGTCCTCTCCTTGCAACAGGAGCTCTACCAGCAGCACCACGACCCAGGCCACGGCCCTTATTTGACGGTCTCCTCATATTTCTGTAATTTAAGATCTTGCCCTAGAAAGGTTTTTATTGAATAGCGGAATAGAAAATATGATCCAAAAAAAGTGTATGTATATCACACGTACACAACCACACTAGGCCCCAATTACTATTGTTTGTACCCCTAAAAGGCTAGATGAGGAGTAGGGGGAGTATGGAACAGGCAGCACCCTCAAACCTTCAGAAGTATGAGATGAACCCCAACAACTTGGAAAGGTGGATCTCTCTCACACGTACCGACACAGACTATCCCGCAATTCAATTGATCCTCAAAGGTTTTTATTGAATAGCGGAATAGGAAATATGATCAAAAAAAGTGTATGTATCTCGCACGTACACAACCACACTAGGCCCCAATTACTATTGTTTGTACCCCTAAAAGGCTAGATGAGGAGTAGGGGGGGTATGGAACAGGCAGCACCCTCAAACCTTCAGAAGTATGAGATGAACCCCAACAACTTGGAAAGGTGGATCTCTCTCACACGTACCGACACAGACTATCCCGCAATTCAATTGATCCTCAAAGGTTTTTATTGAATAGCGGAATAGGAAATATGATCAAAAAAAGTGTATGTATCTCGCACGTACACAACCACACTAGGCCCCAATTACTATTGTTTGTACCCCTAAAAGGCTAGATGAGGAGTAGGGGGGGTATGGAACAGGCAGCACCCTCAAACCTTCAGAAGTATGAGATGAACCCCAACAACTTGGAAAGGTGGATCTCTCTCACACGTACCGACACAGACTATCCCGCAATTCAATTGATCCTCAAAGGTTTTTATTGAATAGCGGAATAGGAAATATGATCAAAAAAAGTGTATGTATCTCGCACGTACACAACCACACTAGGCCCCAATTACTATTGTTTGTACCCCTAAAAGGCTAGATGAGGAGTAGGGGGGGTATGGAACAGGCAGCACCCTCAAACCTTCAGAAGTATGAGATGAACCCCAACAACTTGGAAAGGTGGATCTCTCTCACACGTACCGACACAGACTATCCCGCAATTCAATTGATCCTCAAAGGTTTTTATTGAATAGCGGAATAGGAAATATGATCAAAAAAAGTGTATGTATCTCGCACGTACACAACCACACTAGGCCCCAATTACTATTGTTTGTACCCCTAAAAGGCTAGATGAGGAGTAGGGGGGGTATGGAACAGGCAGCACCCTCAAACCTTCAGAAGTATGAGATGAACCCCAACAACTTGGAAAGGTGGATCTCTCTCACACGTACCGACACAGACTATCCCGCAATTCAATTGATCCTCAAAGGTTTTTATTGAATAGCGGAATAGGAAATATGATCAAAAAAAGTGTATGTATCTCGCACGTACACAACCACACTAGGCCCCAATTACTATTGTTTGTACCCCTAAAAGGCTAGATGAGGAGTAGGGGGGGTATGGAACAGGCAGCACCCTCAAACCTTCAGAAGTATGAGATGAACCCCAACAACTTGGAAAGGTGGATCTCTCTCACACGTACCGACACAGACTATCCCGCAATTCAATTGATCCTCAAAGGTTTTTATTGAATAGCGGAATAGGAAATATGATCAAAAAAAGTGTATGTATCTCGCACGTACACAACCACACTAGGCCCCAATTACTATTGTTTGTACCCCTAAAAGGCTAGGAGTAGGGGGGGTATGGAACAGGCAGCACCCTCAAACCTTCAGAAGTATGAGATGAACCCCAACAACTTGGAAAGGTGGATCTCTCTCACACGTACCAACACAGACTATCCCCCAATTTAACTGATCCCCAAAGGTTTTTGATTAAATAGCGGAATAGAAAATATGATCCCAAAAAAGTGTATGTATATCACACGTACACAACCACACTAGGCCCCAATTACTATTGTTTGTACCCCTAAAAGGCTAGGAGTAGGGGGAGTATGGAACAGGCAGCACCCTCAAACCTTCAGAAGTATGAGATGAACCCCAACAACTTGGAAAGGTGGATCTCTCTCACACGTACCAACACAGACTATCCCCCAATTTAACTGATCCCCAAAGGTTTTTGATTAAATAGCGGAATAGAAAATATGATCCCAAAAAAGTGTATGTATATCACACGTACACAACCACACTAGGCCCCAATTACTATTGTTTGTACCCCTAAAAGGCTAGGAGTAGGGGGAGTATGGAACAGGCAGCACCCTCAAACCTTCAGAAGTATGAGATGAACCCCAACAACTTGGAAAGGTGGATCTCTCTCACACGTACCAACACAGACTATCCCCCAATTTAACTGATCCCCAAAGGTTTTTGATTAAATAGCGGAATAGAAAATATGATCCCAAAAAAGTGTATGTATATCACACGTACACAACCACACTAGGCCCCAATTACTATTGTTTGTACCCCTAAAAGGCTAGGAGTAGGGGGAGTATGGAACAGGCAGCACCCTCAAACCTTCAGAAGTATGAGATGAACCCCAACAACTTGGAAAGGTGGATCTCTCTCACACGTACCAACACAGACTATCCCCCAATTTAACTGATCCCCAAAGGTTTTTGATTAAATAGCGGAATAGAAAATATGATCCCAAAAAAGTGTATGTATATCACACGTACACAACCACACTAGGCCCCAATTACTATTGTTTGTACCCCTAAAAGGCTAGGAGTAGGGGGAGTATGGAACAGGCAGCACCCTCAAACCTTCAGAAGTATGAGATGAACCCCAACAACTTGGAAAGGTGGATCTCTCTCACACGTACCAACACAGACTATCCCCCAATTTAACTGATCCCCAAAGGTTTTTGATTAAATAGCGGAATAGAAAATATGATCCCAAAAAAGTGTATGTATATCACACGTACACAACCACACTAGGCCCCAATTACTATTGTTTGTACCCCTAAAAGGCTAGGAGTAGGGGGAGTATGGAACAGGCAGCACCCTCAAACCTTCAGAAGTATGAGATGAACCCCAACAACTTGGAAAGGTGGATCTCTCTCACACGTACCAACACAGACTATCCCCCAATTTAACTGATCCCCAAAGGTTTTTGATTAAATAGCGGAATAGAAAATATGATCCCAAAAAAGTGTATGTATATCACACGTACACAACCACACTAGGCCCCAATTACTATTGTTTGTACCCCTAAAAGGCTAGATGAGGAGTAGGGGGAGTATGGAACAGGCAGCACCCTCAAACCTTCAGTATGAGATTGTGTTCACTGTACCCCACAAAGATTGAGTTCACTGCACCCCACAATGATTGTGTTCACTGCACCCCACAAAGATTGTGTTCACTGCACCTCACAAAGATTGTGTTCACTGTACCCCCCAAAGATTGTGTTCACTGCACCCCACAAAGATTCTGTTCACTGTACCCCACAAAGATTGTGTTCACTGCACCCCAAAAAGATTGTGTTCACTGCACCCCAAAAAGGATGTTGTTCACTGCACCCCAAAAAGGATGTTGTTCACTCCACCCCAAAAAGATTGTGTTCACTGCACCCCACAAAGATTGTGTTCACTGCACCCCAAAAAGATTGTGTTCACTGCACCCCAAAAATGATTTTGTTCACTGCACCCCAAAAAGGATTTTGTTCACTGCACCCCAAAAAGGATGTTGTTCACTCCACCCCAAAAAGATTGTGTTCACTGCACCCCAAAAAGATTGTGTTCACTGCACCCCACAAAGGATTTTGTTCACTGCACCCCAAAAAGATTGTGTTCACTGCACCCCAAAAAGGATGTTGTTCACTGCACCCCAAAAAGGATTTTGTTCACTGCACCCCAAAAAGATTGTGTTCACTGCACCCCACAAAGGATTTTGTTCACTGCACCCCACAAAGATTGTGTTCACTGCACACCAAAAAGGATTGTGTTCACTGCACCCCAAAAAGATTTTGTTCACTGCACCCCAAAAAGATTGTGTTCACTGCAGCCCAAAAAGATTGTGTTCACTGCAGCCCAAAAAGATTGTGTTCACTGCAGCCCAAAAAGATTGTGTTCACTGCAGCCCAAAAAGATTGTGTTCACTGCAGCTCACACACAGAAAAATGGATGTGGATCACTGACACCTGCCTATCTCCAATCCCACACCACACAGCAATATCGATTGTAGTTTGTAGAACACAGTTTCCCTAAAATTCAGCAGACTCTGTCCCTAACAGGATTGAGAAGAGATCGTAGATCAGGATTGAGTGCAGACCCCACCCCCCACACAGCAATATCGATTGTAGTTTGTAGAAGACACTGACCCTATATAATTCAGCAGACTCTATCCCTAAAATGCCTACAACTCGCCCTGCCTAAACACTCCGACCTGTCCCTCAATTCTATCCGGACACAAATGTTTTTTTCCTGCCTATCTTTCCCTAATCAGCAGCCAGCACGTTGATGTGTGCTCTGTCCCTGAATCTAAGCAGCATAATGACGCCGCTGCGGCTGCCTCGAACTTATAAAGACTTGGTCACATGCTTCAGACGGCCAATCACAGCTACTGAGACATTTGCAGGCATGGCTGGGATGGCTTAAGGCACACCAGTTAAACGATTGTTGATTGGCTGTTGAAAGCCCGCCATGAAAAGAGCGCCAAAGCATGCAAAACCCGGAAATAAAACGACCGAACACGGATTTTTACCCGAACATACAGTAAAGTGTCCGTGTCCGTGTTCGGGTACAAAAAATCCAATTATTCGGTACGAACACGAATAATACAGTCCGTGTTCGCTCAACACTACCAGGGACCCCAATTCCTCGTGGCACACCTGGTGACCCCAAAACCCTGTTACACCCGGTGACTCCTAACCCCTATGGCACACCTGGTGACCCTGATTCCCTTTCACACCAGGGAACCTCCATGTCACACCCAGGGACCCCGATCCCCTGTTCTGGGGACACTTACTGGGCGCTATGAAGAGAGTGGCCCGCACTCTGCCCTTCTTCACTGTGATCCTGCTGATTCCTTCTCCCAGGACGCTCCTCTCCAGGACCATAGTGCTCACCACAGCTCCAACCGGCTCCTGGTGAAGGGAGAAGCAGCAGTCAGCTTCGCACGTCCCTAATCCCCAACCTCCTCAGACCATTCTGGTGCCTCGTCGTTTCTGCTCCAGCAAAGGTGCCGCCCTTCAGTGCCAAGCTTGGGGTCAGGTTCAACTCTCCTCCGCTCCCTGCTTAATACCGATCCAGGGAAATGAACGGCTGCCCACCAGCTCAGTGCAGAGAATCACTTCCTGCCCAGGGTTTACACCCCTCAGCTCCAGCCGAAGAGGATCATCATGCAGGCAGCACTCCTGTGGGCTCCCTTCCTGCCTCTTGGGGCCACCCCACCCCACCCCCCAACAGTGGTGGAAAGGCAGGGCCTGGTAGTTCAGCCACTGCCCCAGACACCTGGCATCTTCCTCTGTCCATTCTTCCTCCCGCACTGCGGCCCCCTCCCCTCAGCTCACAAGGATCATTCATGATGGACAGAGAGTGCCGACTCATGGCTGCGCCCCTAGGTTGCAATGCGCCCTAGGCGGCTGCCTAGTTGATGTTTTAGCCCGCATATATTTTCTCCAATCTAAAGAAAAAATACTAAGAGCGGCTAGAAACATATCTACCTTCCCAGATCCTTACGCCCACTTAGCTATTTTCTCAGATATCTCTGCTGCAACGGGGCAGAAAAGAAAGGAGCTTGCTCCTATCACTAAAATTCTTCAACAACAAAGCATCCTATATAAGCGGGGATTTCCAACTAAGCTCTCTATCACACATCAAGGCAAAACCACTAACATCCTCCACCTGAAACCAGGATTAAAACAACTCCACAACTGGGGCCTGCCCCCCCCCCCACCTGCTGAAGGAGCCCCCAATCACAGTGCACCCAACCACGTACAAGGAGACTGGCGTACCATCACTAACAAAGGACTGTCTCTTTGGCCCACTACCTAGGCGCAACCTATATAGTTACATGTTTATAATTGTAAATCCCCTGTGTTTGCAGTTCATCCATTGACCCCTTTGTTACTTATTGCTCCCCTGCCCTGCCATTTGCAGCACCACTGTTATTTTCCCACCCACATTCGAGGCAAATGTTTTTCGTTTGTGTCTCTACTTACTACTAACTCATTCTTCCATCCTTTCCCCCCTCTCGGAGCTTACACCCAGATGTGTACAATATCTCACAAAAGTAAGTACACCCCTCACATTTCTGTAAATATTTTATTCTATCTTTTCATGTGACAACACTGAAGAAATGACACTTTGCTACAATGTAAAGTAGTGAGTGTACAGCTTGTATAACAGTGTAAATTTACTGTCCCCTCAAAATAACTTAACACACAGCCATTAATGTCTAAACCGCTGGCAACAAAAGTGAGTACACCCCTAAGTGAAAATGTCCAAATTGGGTCCAAAGTGACAATATTTTGTGTGACCGCCATTATTTTCCAACACTGCCTTAACCCTCTTGGGCATGGAGTTCACCAGAGCTTCACAGGTTGTCACTGGAGTCCTCTTCCCCTCCTCCATGATGACATCACAGAGCTGGTGGATGTTAGAGATCTTGCGCTCCTCCACCTTCCGTTTGAGGATGCCCCACAGATGCTCAATAGGGTTTCATATTGTATATTCATATACAATCACATACCGCGCCGCTCGTGCATCGCATTATGTGATTGGCCAAAGCATGCACCCTGACCCCATGCTTTGGCCAATCAAATGATCTCTGCCATGATTGGACTAAAGGCAGGCTGCCTTTAGCCAATCATGGCTCAGGGGCCAAGTACACACCCCACACTACATAAAGGCTGCTCGCGCAGCCGCAGCGTGTAGTGTCATTGTGTCGGTGATCAGACAGGGACAGGCACGCGATTCAGGCAGGGAGAGAGTCGGTTTTTTTTGGAGTCAAACAGTGCAGAGAGACATTTCTAGCAGTGTAGGGAGGGACAGGTTCCTGTGTGAGGTAGGGAGAGATTGAGTTCTTTACATCATATCAGACAGTATAGCGCCAGTGAGTGAGTAGCAGTGTAGGGAGGGAGAGGTTCCTGTGTGAGGTAGGGAGAGCTTTCTTTTTTTACATCAGATACCAGTCACAGTATTGTTCATTGTTCAGTTTCTGCAACATTCTAAAATATTCATAGACCTGTAGGAATAGAGATCACTGCCGATATCAGCCACAGTAACCTTTGCTCAGTGATCTTTCTATAGGTGGCTGTGGACGTGGTATACTTGGACAGAGGGGGGGTTGTGGATGTGGTATACTTGGACAGAGGGGTGGCTGTGGACGTGGTATATTCAGATAGAGGGGTGGCTGTGGACGTGGTATACTTGGACAGAGGGGGGGCTGTGGATGTGATATACTTTGATTTTGCGAAGCGTTTGACACAGTTTCTCACACACGGCTAATGTGTAAGGTAAAGTCTACAGGCTTGGAAAGATCAGTTTGTAATTGGATAGAAAATTGGATAAAAGATGGAATTCAGAGAGTAGTGGTTAATGATTCTTACTCTGAATGGTGTAAGGTTATCAGTGGTGTACCCCAAGGTTCCGTGTTGGGACCCTTACTTTTTAATATCTTTATAAATGATATCGGGTCTGGGATTAAAAGTAGCATTTCAGTCTTTGCAGATGACACAAAGCTTTGCAGTGGAATAACTTCCTTACAGGATGTCTCCCATTTACAAGCCGACCTCAATGCACTGTTTCATTGGACAACTATGTGTAAAATGAGCTTTAATGTTGATAAGTATAAAGTTATGCACTTGGGGGGGAAGAATATGCATGCATCATACATACTAGGGGGAGTAGAACTGGGGGAATCCATAGCGGAGAAGGATCTGGGGAAATCCATAATAGAGAAGGATCTGGGGAATCCATTGTGGAGAAGGATCTGGGGGAATCCATTGTGGAGAAGGATCTGGGGGAATCCATAGCGGAGAAGGATCTGGGGGAATCCATAGTGGAGAAGGATCTGGGGAAATCCATAATAGAGAAGGATCTGGGGGAATCCATAGCGGAGAAGGATCTGGGGGAATCCATAGCGGAGAAGGATCTGGGGGAATCCATAGCGGAGAAGGATCTGGGGGAATCCATAGCGGAGAAGGATCTGGGGGAATCCATAGCGGAGAAGGATCTGGGGGAATCCATAGCGGAGAAGGATCTGGGGGAATCCATAGCGGAGAAGGATCTGGGGGAATCCATAGCGGAGAAGGATCTGGGGGAATCCATAGCGGAGAAGGATCTGAGGGAATCCATAGCGGAGAAGGATCTGGGGGAATCCATAGCGGAGAAGGATCTGGGGGAATCCATAGCGGAGAAGGATCTGAGGGAATCCATAGCGGAGAAGGATCTGAGGGAATCCATAGCGGAGAAGGATCTGGGGGAATCCATAGTGGAGAAGGATCTGAGGGAATCCATAGCGGAGAAGGATCTGGGGGAATCCATAGCGGAGAAGGATCTGGGGGAATCCATAGTGGAGAAGGATCTGAGGGAATCCATAGCGGAGAAGGATCTGGGTGTTCTGGTAGATCATAAGCTTAATAATAGCATGTAATGCCAAGCTGCGGTTTCCAAAGCAAACAAAGTCCTTTCTTGTATAACAGAGACATGGACTCCAGAGAGAGAGATATCATCTGTACAAATCATTACGATCTCATCTGGAATATGCGGTTCAGTTTTGGGCTCCAGTTCTAAAAAAGGATATTGGGGAACTGGAGAAAGTGCAGAGAAGGGCAACCAAACTGATAAGAGGCATGGAGGAGCTCAGCTATGAGGAGAGGTTAGAGGAACATAATTTATTCTCTCTTGAACAGTGGAAATTAAGGGGGGATATGATGTCCATGTATAAATACATAAAGGGGGGATATGATCACCATGT
The DNA here is from genome assembly GCF_965119305.1 of Pelophylax lessonae. Taxonomy (NCBI): domain Eukaryota; kingdom Metazoa; phylum Chordata; class Amphibia; order Anura; family Ranidae; genus Pelophylax; species Pelophylax lessonae. The sequence goes on from NC_138775.1 coordinate 4,048,221, forward strand.
ATAAATACATAAGGGGGGATATGATCACCATGTATAAATACATAAGGGGGGATATGATCTCCATGTATAAATACATGAGGGGGGGATATGATCTCCATGTATAAATACATAAGGGGGGGATATGATCACCATGTATAAATACATAAGGGGGGATATGATCTCCATGTATAAATACATAAGGGGGGGATATGATCACCATGTATAAATACATAAGGGGGATATGATCTCCATGTATAAATACATAAGGGGGGATATGATCACCATGTATAAATACATAAGGGGGGGATATGATCTCCATGTATAAATACATAAGGGGGGTATATGATCACCATGTATAAATACATAAGGGGGGATATGATCACCATGTATAAATACATAAGGGGGGATATGATCTCCATGTATAAATACATAAGGGGGGGATATGATCTCCATGTATAAATACATAAGGGGAGATATGATCTCCATGTATAAACACATAAGGGGTCCATATAGTGAACTTGGTGTTGAGTTGTTCACTTTAAGGCCATCACAGAGGACAAGGGGGCGCTCTTTAGGTCTAATGGAAAAGAGATTTCCTCTCCAAATACGGAAAGGTTTCTTCACTGTAAGAGCTGTGAAAATGTGGAATAGACTCCCTCCAGAGGTGGTTCTGGCCAGCTCAGTAGATTGCTTTAAAAAAGTCCTGGATTCTTTCCTAGGTGTACATAATATAAATGGATACTCACATTTAAAGGTAAAGTTGATCCAGGGAATATCTGATTGCCTCTCGGGGGATCAGGAAGGAAGTTTTTCCCCTGCTGTAGTAAATTGCTTTGCTGGGGTTTTTTTCACCTTCTTCTGGATCAACTGCGGGTATAGGATTGTGTATATGGGATTGTATGGTTGGGGTGGGTATAGGATTGTGTATATGGGATTGTATGGTTGGGGCGGGTATAGGATTGTGTATATGGGATTGTATGGTTGGGGAGGGTATAGGATTGTGTATATGGGATTGTATGGTTGGGGGGTATAGGATTGTGTATATGGGATTGTATGGTTGGGGTGGGTATAGGATTGTGTATATGGGATTGTATGGTTGGGGAGGGTATAGGATTGTGTATATGGGATTGTATGGTTGGGGAGGGTATAGGATTGTGTATATGGGATTGTATGGTTGGGGAGGGTATAGGATTGTGTATATGGGATTGTATGGTTGGGGTGGGTATAGGATTGTGTATATGGGATTGTATGGTTGGGGAGGGTATAGGATGGTGTATATGGGATTGGATGGTTGGGGTGGGTATAGGATTGTGTATATGGGATTGTATGGTTGGGGTGGGTATAGGATTGTGTATATGGGATTGTATGGTTGGGGAGGGTATAGGATTGTGTATATGGGATTGTATGGTTGGGGCGGGTATAGGATTGTGTATATGGGATTGTATGGTTGGGGTGGGTATAGGATTGTGTATATGGGATTGTATGGTTGGGGTGGGAATAGGATTGTGTATATGGGATTGTATGGTTGGGGAGGGTATAGGATTGTGTATATGGGATTGTATGATTGGGGCGGGTATAGGATTGTGTATATGGGATTGTATGGTTGGGGTGGGTATAGGATTGTGTATATGGGATTGTATGGTTGGGGTGGGTATAGGATTGTGTATATGGGATTGTATGGTTGGGGAGGGTATAGGATTGTGTATATGGGATTGTATGGTTAGGTTTTCTTTACTGTTTTTTTTTAATTTTTTTTATTGGTTGAGCCAGATGGACTTGTGTCTTTTTTTTTCAACCTGACTAACTATGTAACTAAGTAAGGTCAGGGTTAAAGGTCATGGTAAGTATATTTTGGACAGGATTTTTTTTTTTAATAAGTGATAGCGTGTTTTAGGTAGGATAAAAAAAAAATAAAAAGAAGCAAAAAGCGCACTATTGTTTCTGGGCTGTATAAACAACTAACACACACATATGTGGTATCTCTGCGATCCTCCGGAGGAGGAGTTTTTTTTTTTTTTTTTTTTTTTTTTTTTAGGTTTTTCTTTGGTGGTAGGTTATGGTAGTACCAATAAATATTAAAACTAAATTTAAAAAAATATATTTTTTGATTTTCTTTTTCATTATTTTGGGCCAGTTTTCCTTTATTATTATTATTTTTTTTTTTAATATCAATCAGAAGATATCCATTACCATTTACCACCAAATGAAAGCCCAATTTGTCCTGAAAAAAACGCGGTATAATCCCCATGGATGCACAAAGTAGTTGTGATAATATGTACGGTTTTACTAACACATGTCAAAGTTGCAAAATTGTACTTAAGCATTAATATTTGTTTTACCCTTAGCCATGAAGGTGTTAATGTTAACTCTTGAAGGTTTTTTTTTTATATAAACAGTTTGCCATCCCCCCCTACTTTTTTTAGAGTTGCCTCTGGGTCTTTTAAACATTGTCATTGGCACTAATAGCTGCCTTGGCTCACCTTTTAATAAAAATAATTTATTAGGCAGTTAGCACTCGTCTAATGTCTATTTGTCCAAAGCGTAAAAAGATCATTTAAGTCACCTATAAATAACGCTCCTTTTTATGTCTCGCCAGAAACGCCGCGCCACAAAAGTACACATTCTACAACCGGAGCAAACGTTATATGTAAATAAAGTTTTATGTACAGCTGCATCCCGCTCGCACGCCGCATTCATCAGGGGGTTGTTACAGAATATAATTTGTATACCTTTTTTCCCGGCAATTTGTCTGCAGGAATAAATGAAATTCAGCTTTAATAAGTGCGCCATAAAACACGTAATTAAAGTTTGTGAATTCGAACACGCCGTAAAAGAAGAGGAAAAAAAAAAGTCAGTGAGATAAGAAGAACAAAAAAAAAAGGCATCGGCCTCCTTACAGTGTGCTGCAGAACCTTTAATATATAATAACCCTCCACTCAGACACAGCGCCCTCTACTGACCCTAGATGGTGGTGCATGTCTACACACAACTTGTAACAGAAAGAAAAGAATTAAAGATTTATAATGGTTGTAGACAGGGCAGCCATCAGAAATTTTGCGGCCCCTTACACAGCTTTGGGTCTGCCCCCCGGATCCGACCAGCAACATTCCCTAGGGCCCCTCACTGGCTGTCCCACCAGGTCCCATCCCATTTTTTCCTCCATCCAATGTCCTCCACTTCCAGTCCCATCTCCCCCATCTCATGTCCTCCTCCCCATTCCGTGATGACCTCTTCCCCCTCCATCCCATGTCCTCTTCCTCCTCCATCCCATCTTCTCTTCCTCCATTCCCATCTCCTCCATATCATCTCCTCCATCCCATGTACTCTTCTTCCAGTCCCATCTCCTCCATCCCATGTCTTCCTCCTCCATCCCATGTTATCTTCCTCCTCCATCCCATGTCCTCTTCCTCCAGTCCCATCTCCTCTAACTCATGTCCTCTTCCTCCTACATCCCAGGTCTTCCTCCTCCAGTCCCATCTTCTCCATCTGATGACCTCCTCCTCCTCCAGTCTAATCTGCTTCATCCCATCTCCTCCTCCTGCAGTCTCATCTCCTCCATCCCATGTCCTCCTCCTTTATCCCATCTCCTCCTCCTGCAGTCTCATCTCCTCCATCTCCTCCATCCCATGTCCTCCTCCTTTATCCCATCTCCTCCTCTTGCAGTCTCATCTCCTCCATCCCATGTCCTCTTCCTCCATCCCATGTCCTCTTCCTCCTCCATCCCATGTCCTCTTCCTCCTTCATCCCATGTCCCATCTCCTCCATCCCATGTCCTCTTCCTTCAGTCCCATTTCCTGCATTCCATGTCTTCCTCCTCCAGTCCCATCTCCTCCATCCCATGTCCTCCTCCTCCAGTCCCATCTCCTCCATCCCATGTCCTCCTCCTCCAGTCCCATTTCCTCCATTCCATGTCCCCCTCCTCCAGTCCCATCTCCTCCATCCCATGTCCTCTTCCTTCAGTCCCATTTCCTGCATTCCATGTCTTCCTCCTCCAGTCCCATCTCCTCCATCCCATGTCTTCCTCCTCCAGTCCCATCTCCTCCATCCCATGTCCTCCTCCCCCAGTCCCATTTCCTGCATTCCATGTCTTCCTCCTCCAGTCCCATCTCCTCCTGGAGTTTATTTCAGACACTTTTTCAGCTTAACCACTTTAGGTCGGCCCTATAGCAGTTTTACTGCTACAGGGCTGCACCTGTGTTCCAGATCATGTATATATAAGTGATCCGACACTTTCTGGTAGGGGGCGCCCATGCGTGCCGCTGGCGGCTTTTTTCCACTGTGATTGCACACAGCAGAAGCCGATTGGCAGGTGCAGGGTACCCGATTTCCTCCGGCACCCGCTGATCATCAGGCAGAGAGGCAGAAGGCAGATCGCCATTCTGTCAGAAGAAAAGGGATGGAATTTTTGTCCCTTCTAATCCCTCTCGGATGGCCGATGTTGATTATATGGAGGTAAAACAGAGACATCCATAATAGTGCAACCCTGTTTTAATAAATAAAATCATATAATCAACATCGGCCATCCAAGAGGGATCAGAAGGGACAAAAATTCCATCCCTTTTCTTATGTCAGAATGGCGATCTGCCTTCTGCCTCTCTGCCTGATGATCAGCGGGTGCCGGAGGACATCGGGTACCCTGCACCTGCCGATCGGCTTTTGCACAGGTGAAAGATCATTAAAAGTCACATACAGTAAATATAGCTGCTGATCGTGATAAATTGGTGCAAAAATGGAGCTTCCAAAATGGTGGAGTGGATCAACGCGTTTTGCAGTAGATCTGCTTCTTCAGGATCCATGCCTTATGAGTGCAACCATTATTTAAGAAGAGAAGAACGATACATCGATGTACAAACCCCCGGTCAACACATTGCCGCCAAAGCTTGGACCTTACAGCACCAAGAGGTATGTATGTGTGTGCTGTTTTCTTTTTCTCTTCCCAGTTGTTCAATTGTTATTGTCTTGGTTATAACATAATACTTTTATGCTGTTAACCACTTGCCTATCAGTGCACTTTCACCCCCCTTCCTGCTCAGGGCAATTTTCAGCTTACAGAGCTGTCACACTTTGAATGACAATTGCGAGGTCATAAAACACTGTACCCATATGACTTTTATATATATATTTTCTTCTCACAAATAGGGCTTTCTTTTGGTGGTATTTAATCACCACCGGGGGGATTTATTTTTGCAGAATAAACAAAAAAAGCCAGAAAATTGTGAAACAAAAAAAAAGTTTTTCTGTCAGAAAAGTTTGTAAATAAGGTCCCTTTCACACATACGGTCCGTTTTTCATCCATCCGTTGACGGATGAAAAACGGACATCAATGCATCTCTATGTAAAAACAGATGACAACGGATGATCATCCGTTAACCACTTACCGCATACTAACGTACCGGTACGTCGGTACACTTTGCAGGGTTATACCGGGATGATGCCTCTAGTTAGAGGCATCATCCCGGCACTGTGGTTTGAAGCCGACGGTCGGCTTTCCGTCGTTAACGACCGATGCGGCTCGGGAGCCGCTTGATCGTTACCCGGGGGGGCGGGAGGGGACGTCCCCCCCCCTCCCGCCGCCTTCCGTGGCTTTGCTCAGGGCTCCCGTCCCACCGGGAGCACCGAGCACCCAGCCGACACGTCCGCCGGCTGGATGGAGTCCCGATGAATGCCGGAAAAGGCTTTGATCGGGTCTCCGACGACGTAACCCGGAGGCGGCATCCATGACGTCACTTCCGGGTTAGTGTGCTGCAAAAGGCGGCAGATTTGAAAAACCGGCTGTATGCAAAAATGTCGTTTTCGGCGTTTGGCATACAGGGAAGTGTAGTGGAGGGGTTTGGGGTCTTTTAGACCCTCGATCCCTCCATAAAGTGTACCTGTCACTGCATTTTGGTTTTACAAGGGATGTTTACATTGCTTGTGACAGCAATAAAAGTGATCAGATTTTTTTTTTTTTTTTTAAAAACCTGTAATAAAGTTTAAAAAAAAAAATAAAAAATAAATAGGAAAAAAAAAAATGTAGCCGCCCCCGTCACCGTTAGCTCGCGCACACAAAAAAACGTATACGCAAGTCGAGCCGCGCATAAAATCGCTATTCAAACCACACATGTGAGGTATCGCCGCGATCGCCAGAGCGTGAGCAATAATTAAAAAAAAAGAGCTACACTCTAACTCTAAACTGGTAACCGTTAAATAAATTTAAAGCGTCGCAGATTGAGATCTCTATTGACCGTAGTTTGTTGCCATCCCACGGGGGGGGCACAATTTTAAACCGTAACATGTTGGGTATCTATTTACTCGGCGTGACATCATCTTTCACAATATACAAAAAAAAATGGGCTAACTTTACTGTTTAGTATTTTTTAAATGCAGTGAAATGTGATTTTTCAAATTTTTTTCCAAAAAAATGGCGTTTTAAAGACTGCTGCGCAAATACCGCGTGACAAAAAACTTTGCAATGACTGACATTTTATTCTCCAGAGTCTTTGCTAAAAATATATATATATATATATATATATATATATATATATATATATAATGTTTGGGGGTTCTAAGTAGTTTTCTAGGAAAAAATACTGGTTTTAACTTGTAAACAAAAAGTGTCCGAAATAGGCCTGGGGCTTAAGTGGTTAACATCCGTTTTCATCCACTTCCGTCAATGTCCGTTTTTTGGAACGGATGAATGCCCTATTTTTCATCCGTCAAAAAAAAAAAAAAAACGGATGTAAATAGAAAAGGGTCAGTTTTTCATCTGTTTTTGCATTGGTAGTGGATGTAAAAAAAGCGGATGAAAAATTGATAAAAAAAACGGACGGAAATTGGATGAAAAATTAATAAAAAACGGATACATTTTGACGTGACTGAACTGATGAACTGAACGGACCGTATGTGTGAAAGGTCATTTTTCTCCTTCACTGATGTGTGCTGGAGAGGCTGCACTGAAGGGCCCTGATGAGGTGGCCATGTTGGGCACTAATGAGGTGGCACTAATAGGCAGCACTGATGGGCACCGATAAGTGGCACTGATAGGTGGCACGGTCAGGCGGCACTGTTGGGGGGCACTGATGAGCAGGCACTGAAAGGCAGTCATGATGAGGTGACCACTGATGAGGTGGCATTAATAGGCAGCACTGATGGGCACTGATAAGCGGGCCACTGATGGGCACTGAAAGGCAGCACTGATAGGTGGAACTTATGGTCAATGATAGGTGGCAAGGTCAGACAGCACTGATGGGCACTGAAGGGGGCACTGATGAGCAGGCACTAATGGGCACTGAAAGGCAGCACTGATGAGGTGGCCGTGTTGGGCACTGATGAGTGGGCACTAATAGGCAGCACTGATATGCAACACTGATAGGCGGCACTTATGGGCAACGATAGGGGGCACTGATGAGCAGGCACTGATGGGCACTGAAAGGCAGCACTGATGGGCACAAGTTGGCATTACTGCTAGGCACTGCTTGGGCTGGACTGTTAATAAGGGCACTGATTATGTGTACAGGTCTCCCCTCTACTTTTCGCACACTCTGTCAGTGTGAGGCGAGGAAAGCCTTATTGGATTTTGTTTACATGTGATCAGCTGTGATTGGACACAGCTGATCACATGGGTAAGAGCCGCGTCATCAGCTCTTTACCGAGATTGGGGTCGCAGGGTGTCCCAGGGGACACAGCATGCCTGGGATTGGTGCACGATCATGGTGAAACTGGGCTCCATCATTAGAATTTCGTCCCAGAACAAGAGAGCATCCCGCCCGCCATCAATTGTCTAGACTGCAGGTGGAAGACGGTTAATATTCTTGTGAATACAGAGAAAAAATATGTTGTATTGTACATTGCTGAGCTCTTTTAATTATTGCTCACGCTCTGGCGATCGCGGCGATACCTCACATGTGTGGTTTGAATAGCGATTTCATGCGCGGCTCGACTTGCGTATACGTTTTTTTTGTGCGCGAGCTAACGGTGACGGGGGCGGCTACATTTTTTTTTTTTTCCTATTTATTTATTTATTTTTTTTTTAAAAACTTTATTACAGGTTTTAAAAAAAAAATCTGATCACTTTTATTGCTGTCACAAGCAATGTAAACATCCCTTGTGACACCAATATGTAGTGACAGGTATACTTTATGGAGGGATCGAGGGTCTAAAAGATCCCAAACCCCTCCACTACACTTCCCTGTATGCCAAACGCCAAAAACTGCATTTTTGCATACAGCCGGTTTTTCAGGGTTTCACTTCTGGCCGTTTCTATTAACCCCTGGAAGAAAGACTTTTCAGAGGAGCCCAGTCTAGTCCAGACTCAAGAGTGTCCTCCAGTTACTATTCAACGTGCCTTGAGCCTCCAGCACACAGCCTGTGATTGACACTCAGCTCTGTTCCTGCATGCTGTGTGAAAGGGGTGTGTCCAGTGGCGGCTGGTGCATTGGGGGCGCAGGGGCACCGCCCCCTCATCCATGCATCCAGCCCCCTAATCTACATGCGGGGCACCGGACGCATGGAGTTCAATGGGGCTTTTTTTTTTTTAACCATGTGATTAGAGCCAGAGGCTCTAATAGGCTAAAAAAGGGTGGTCTCGGGGTGCAGAGCACTGCGCCCCGAGCCCACCCAGTTGTGTGACAATAGCGAATGAAAATTTGCTATTGTCACACGGATCCTCCTCCTGGCCAATCAGGAAGTGGGTCCTGAGTCCAGTTTCCTGATTGGCCGAAAGGAGAAGCCATGCTATTGGGCATGGAGGAGGAGGGAGGAGACGCAGAGGAGGGGGAAGAAGCCGAAGCCGCCGGGTGAGTGAGCCGGGGGGGGGTCCTGCCGTGGCCCTGGGGGGGGGGTATGGTGTGCGGACTGGTGTGGTCCGGGGGGGGAAGGGGTATGGTGCAGTCTGCCTGCCGCCCCTCCCTGGCCCATGGAGCACCAGCCGCCACTTCCCCTTCCCTCCAGTCCCTACTGAGTTCTGCAGTGTAATTTCAGCTCTCTGCCCCCTTTTTCTGCAAGCTTTATAAGTTGTGGACTTTCAATTGATGTAGAGAAGATAAGCCTGCAGATAAACAGGTACAACGTATGTAAGAGGATTTGTTTCATCTCTGTGTATCACCTGAGGCCAGTCACTTCACTGGGGATATGGAGAGTTTACAACCACATTAAAAATGACATTTTATATTGAAAACCTACCAGTGTATGGCCAGCTTGACCTTCCTCTTTCCATGTGAAGGAGACACATTGAGGGTGAAGGTATCACTTTGTACTTCTTGGGGAAGTAAGTAACGAGGGATGAAATGGCCGCAATGTGTTCTTATTGAGTGAAGCGGCAGAATAATTGAGTCATTGTATCGATTTGTTGAGAATCTGATTATGAAGGAATTGTATGTGTGTACAATGTACCGGCCGGTTGTCGGCTCCAAGCTTCACCACGTGCTTCTGTTTCTCCATCGCCTCTTACCAGGCGCCGCCAGATTCTGCCTTCTGAAATATCTGAAAGGATAATTCTGACTGATAGCTGTGGAAACACAGACAGTTCCTATTTATACTGAGTAATTCCAACAAGACAAAAATTAATAGCCCAATAAAAGATGAATAAACAAAAGCAGCTTTTGCTGCAATTTTTACCTTTATTCTATACATTTCTCCTGCAGTCATTTTTTCTAACACTAGAGGTCCTCAGTCTGATCACCAGCATCATCCAACACATTTCTTCTGAGCCCAGGGTATCCCGGACCAGCCCCCATCTTCTGAGCCCAGAGTATCCCGGACCAGCCCCCAGCCTGTGACTGAACAGTGGAAGTGATGCAAATTCTTGTGTGATCACATTATAAGGGGTGCAGCAAAGGTCCTGGACTATGATTGGAGGATGAGCAGGAGATCCAGGGAGAGATATCTCAGTGTATCAGGAATAGATTAGTATAAAACTGAGAGAAGCAGGGGATGAGTTCATATAAGTGTGACTACATCAAAGTAAACATTTATTTGCTTAAATAATTCTGGTAAATGAGTGGAATACCACCCTCCACCCGCTGTGCCCATTATGAGGAGTTCCCACCATCCCTGTGCTGAGTTCCCGGGTCTGTACACCCACTGTACCCATTATGAGGGGTTCCCACCATCAGTGTGCTGAGTTCCCGGGTCTGTACACCTGCTGTGCCCATTATGAGGGGTTCTCACCATCCCTGTGCTGAGTTCCAGGGTCTACACACCTGCTGTGCCCATTATGAGGGTTTCCCACCATCCCTGTGCTGAGTTCCCGGGTCTGTACACCCGCTGTGCCCATTATGAGGGGTTTTCACCATCCCTGTGCTGAGATCCTGGGTCTGTACACCTGCTGTGCCCATTATGGGGGGTCCCACCATCCCTGTGCTGAGTTCCCAAATCTGTACACCCGCTGTGCCCATTATGAGGGGTTCTCCCCATCCCTGTGCTGAGTTCCTGGGTCTGTACACCTGCTGTGCCCATTATGAGGGGTTTTCACCATCCCTGTGCTGAGTTCCTGGGTCTGTACACCCGCTGTGCCCATTATGAGGGGTTCCCACCATCCCTGTGTGGAATTCCTAGGTCTGTACACCCGCTGTGCCCATTGTGAGGGGTTCCCACCATCCCTGTGCTGAGTTCCCACATCTGTACACCTGCTGTGTCCATTTCGAAGTAGGGATAGACCAATATGTTTTTTTCAGGGCCGATATCGATATTTTGGTCGCAACGTATCGGTATCGGCCGATATGGGCCGATATTTTGTACATTAAATGTTTTGAAAAATAAAGACAATTTTTGACACAGATCTGGTACTGAACATGTTCATTTTTGTTTAATGCTTAATGGCTGGCTGGCACCCTGTGGTGGGTGGCTTGATGGTACCCTGTGGTAGGTGGGTGGCTGGCACAGGGGCTCTGGGTGGCTGTCACAGGGCCTGTGGGCGGCTGGCTGGTACACTGTGGTAGGTGGGTGGCTGGCACAGGGGCTCTGGGTGGCTGGCACAGGGCCTGTCGGCGGCTGGCTGGTACAGCGCTTGTGGCTGGCTGGTACAGGGCCTGTGGCTGGCTGGCTGTCTGGCACCCTCTCTCTGGGTGGCTGGCTGTCTGCCACCCTGTGGTAGGTGGGTGGCTGGCACAGGGGCTGTGGGTGGCTGGCTTGTACAGGGCCTGTTGGTGGCTGGCTGGTACAGTGCCTGTGGCTGGCTGGTACAGGGCCTGTGGGTGGCTGGCTGGTACAGGGCCTGTGGATGTGGGTGACTGGCTGGCACTGGGCTGCTGTGGGTGGGTGTATGGCTGTGATACACTCCCGTGAGACTAGTCCCGTCTCCAAGGCGAGGAAGGTGGCCTAAGAAGGCAGAATGATGTCCCAAAAATATTGGCAATATCGGCCAGTTCCAGTTTGCCGTTAATCGGTCTATCCCTATTTTGAAGGGTTCCCACCATCTCGCTGGATTTTTTTGATACAGATAGACTCATAACACACAAAGTACCCAGGAACCCCCAAAACTCCCGTGTGGACAGGAACAGATCCAGGATTTATGGAATCTCACAGACATACAAGAAGCCTGGGACTGACTCCACCCATCAGAGTTCACGTTTGGATGGATGGGCCCTTTAATTCCTCCATTCTTCATTCCGCCAAAACGTTATGAAAAGCCACAGAAAGCGATTAATAAACAAACAGCGATTATTCTCCACATAATCCGCCCATCACTAAAACAAACAACGCATTGTGCGGGAGACAATCACATTCCCGGCAAACGGAACCCAACCGCCGGAGAGCGGCGCTAATTGCCGAGCGCTCTTCTCTTCCCCTAATATTTGTCTTTCATCGTTCTCATAATTGTTTCATTTACAATCAGCGGATTTCCATCGTTATGAATTAAAAAATGAAACGTCTCGCCCTAATTAGTCCTTGTGATGTTTATTATTTCACTCTTCCCGGAGAAATGTGGAATTCGCTGTTGAACGTTCGCTCTTCACAACGCCGTCCCATCAATATGTTCTCAAGCTATTTCCACCGCCATCAATATTCCAGGAATATATCAGCCAGCCAATGGGGAGATTCCACTGAATACAGTCACATGGTGCAGCCAACCAACCGGACACATCGTCCAATCATCGCCCTCCCCTGATCTCCCCAAAGTAACATTTCATTCTAAGAACTCCGCCTCCTACTCATTTACATAAATAGATCATTAACATTATACAGCAAAAGCTCCGCCTTTCCTCAATAAATAGGAGGAGGAAGCATTTCCTCAGTCTCCCCTCCCCCAGCAATCAGACTGTACACTGTAACTTCGTAGAAGGAGGAGACATTTCCTAAGTCTCCCCTCCCCCAGTGATCAGACTGTACATTGTAACTTTGTAGAAGGAGGAGGAAGCATTTCCTCAGTCTCCCCTCCCCCAGTGATCAGACTGTACATTGTAACTTTGTAATAGGAGGAGGAGACATTTCCTCGTTCTCCCCTCCCCCGAGTGATCAGATATGACAGCTCAGTCATGCCGGGAGCACACAGTCAGCAGGCCCTCTGCACAGAAACCATGGGCAGATATGTGTGGCATCTGAACATTAAACTCCGGGGGCAGAACAGACTGATTGGCTGTCACAGTGGTCACATGATCTGTAGCTGGACCAGCTGGCTTTCACTCATTATGGCGTAGTCTATGACAGCTCGGTCATGCCGGGAACACACAGTCAGCACACCCTCAGCAGAGAAGCTTCGGCCGCTCATGGGCACATATGTGTGGCATGTGGGTATTAAAGCCCAGTGGCAGGACAGACTGATTGGCTATCACAGTGGTCACATGACCTAGAGCTGGTCCCGCTGACTCCCAATCATTAGGACGCAGTCTATTGCAGCTTGGTCATGCTGGGAGCGCACGTTCAGCATGCCCTCAGCACAGAAGCCATGTGCACATATGTGTGGCATGTGGATAATAAACCCCGAGGGGGGAGGGGGGGGCAGAATGGACTGACTGGCTGTCACAGTGGTCACATGATCTGGAGCTGGTCCCGCTGACTCACAATCATTAGGACGCAATCTATGTCAGCTCGGTCATGCCGGGAGCACACATTCAGCATGCCCTCAGCACAGAAACCATGGGCACATGTGTGGCATGTGGATAATAAACCCTGGGGGCAGAACAGACTGACTGACTGTCACATTGGTCACATGACCAAGAGCTGGTACCGCTGACTCCCAATCATTAGGACGAAGTCTATTGCAGCTCGGTCATGCCGGAAGCACACGTTCAGCATGCCCTCAGTACAGAAACCATGGGCACATATGAGTGGCATGTGGATAATAAATCCCGAGGGCAGAACAGACTGACTGGCTGTCACAGTGGTCACATGACCTAGAGCTGGTCCCGCTGACTCACAATCATTGGGGCGCAGTCTATATTAGCTTGGTCATGCTGGGAGCGCACATTCAGCTGCTCTCAGCACAGAAACCATGGGCACATATGTGTGGCATGTGGATAATAAACCCTATATAAGGGTCAATAAGGCAGAATGGCCTTATTGACTTTCCCAGTGGTCACATGATCTGGAGCTGGTCCCGCTGACTCGCAATCATTAGGGCACAGTCTATGTTAGCTCAGTCATGCCGGGAGTACGCGTTTAGCACGCCCTAAGCACAGAAATTCGGGACATCAGTGAGGAACATATGAGTGGCATGTGGACTTTGAAGCCCGCCCCCTTTGCAGTGGCACGCATGCATCACGTAGGCAGCAAGAAGTGAAAAGCAATATCCTGTTTTTCTTTTTTCCCATCAGAACTGAGTTTTTCGGATTCCTCGTCTCCGGTTGTCACCCGTCTCACATCTCTTTTTGTTTTTTTTTCCGTTTACAAAGCGCCGGAGATAAATTGCCGTATTGTCTGTCTGTCGCATTTAAGATCCGATCTGTTTATTACTCTCCGTGTCAAGCTATCAGTTACCATCCGACTAAACGTCCTCCCTGGTGGCGTGACAATTTTGTCGCGTGTTTTACATAAGATGCAAAGCGCCACGAGGTGAAAGTCATTGAAATTCCGGAAGGATCCGACGGCGGCGAAAAGAAGAAGGAAATTATTAGTGTTGCTCGGCTCTGTGAAAGGGGAGCAGCGGGGGTGATGACAGTTAAGGTGTCTTCTTTGTTTCATTTCTCGTCTTCCCCGCTGTGTACAAATATGTTTCACTCTCGCGGAAAGCGTTTTTTTTTTTCTTTTCTCTACGCAGGTGCAGCCGATTGGAATCTACTTATTAAAATATTATATAGAGATGCGCGTACGTGAACGAGCCTGGCGGGGGCCCCGCTGAGCAAAAAAAAAATAAAAATTAACCAGAAACTCGTACAATTCTGCGCAAAGTCCTTCAAGTGTCCTTTAAGGGGCGGGGCTAATTGGAGGGTTGGTTGGCATTTAGCCATTTATACCCTTTATAAATATTAAGAGGGGCCCGAAACAGGGAGGCTTGTACCCGCAATCTCAGTGCTTTCCCATCTCAGAGCTGGGGGGGGGGGGGGATTGTTCTGGTACCTGTCAGGTGACTACACAGAATTAGGTTTGGGGGCGGGAGAGGGTGACGTGGGAAGCCAAGAACTGCGGAGGCACCCCGATTTTACAAATCATCTCTGAGAGCCGGCATCTCAGTTCAGGAAGTAGAGGGCGACTCTGGGTGACGCCTGAACAAAGATGGTTCCTTCCTTCTAGAGGGAAAAGCAGCAACACTAAAGAAAGTAAATGTTTTGGCAAGAGGCAAAGGACTTTAGGCAAAGTTACAGTATGTCCAATTTAAAACATAATAATAATAATAATAATAATAATAGAAATAAATTATAAGGAATTATTATTATTTTATTTTTTATTATTATTATTTTTTTTATTATGTTATTGTTGTTTTGTTTAATTAATAGACTATAATATAATCAAAAGAAAAAATAATAATATTAATAATAATAATAATAACAGAAATAAATTATACGGAATTAGTATTATTATTGTATTTATTATTATTATTATGTTATTGTTGTTTTGTTTAATTAATAGACTATAATATAATCAAAAGAAAAAAAAATATTATTAATAATAATAATAATAATAATAATAATAATAATACATAAACAAAAATAAAAAACACATTAAAAAACAATAAAACATTATAGGGATTTATCATTATTATTATATATTTCTAATAATCATTTTATAGTCCATTGATAAATGCAAAACAACTTAACAATAATAATAATAATTATTTATAATTTATTATATTAATAATATTGTTTTCAGTTAATCATTTAATAGTCAAACATTAACCACTTAAGCCCCGGAGGATTTTCCTGCTAAACGACCAGGGGGTATTTTGCGATTCGGCACTGCGTGACTTTAACAGACAATTGCGCGGTCGTGCGACGCTGTATCTAAACGAATTTGGCATCCTTTTTTTCCCACAAACAGAGCTTTCTTTTGGTGGTATTTGATCACCCGTGCGATTTTTACTTTTTGCGCTATAAACAAAAAAAGAGCGTACATTTTGCAAAAATAACAATATTTTTCACATTTTTTTATATGAAATTCCCCAAAAAAAAAAGTAAAAATCAAAATTTTTTAAAATTTTCGGCCAATTTGTTTTATGCTACCTATGTTTGGTAAAAAAAAAAAAATCGCAAAAGCGTATTTTGATTGGTTTGCGCAAAAGTTATTGCGTTTACTAACAAAGGGAAAGATTTCTGTCATTTTTGGTGTTTTTTTTTTTTAACGTGTAATGGCGGCGATCTGCGATTTTTTTTGCGGTACTGCGACATTGGGGCGGACAGATCGGACCCTTGACTGACATTTTTGACACTTTTGGGGTTACCAGTGACATTTCTGCAGTAATCAGTGCTATATATATGCACTGTTACTGTAAAAATACACTGGTAGTGAAGGGGTTAACTTTATTTGGGAGGGAGGGGCTGTGTGTGTCCCTAGGGGCGTGATTTCTACTGTGATTGGCTGTGGCTTGAGCTGTAAGGACACTGATCAACGGATCTACATAGTAGATCCATGTGATCAGTGTTTTTACAGCGAGGAGAATGACAGGTGGCTTGTTTACACAAGCTGCCTGACATTGTCCCTCTCCCCCGCCGATCGCCGAGTGACCGGCGGACATCGGGTCCGCTGGTCACACACGCGGGGGGGGGGGGGGTCCGTGACTGCGCGGGAGCATGCCTCCGCGGGCGCGCGCTCGCTCCCCAGAGCCTCATAGGCGAGCGACGTAGCCCTACGTCACTCTGCCTGTGAGGGGCTGACTGCCGTAGTAAATATACTGTGAGCATTCGGCAAGCGGTTAAACACAAAAAGGAGGGCAATGGGGGAATATAGGTTTGGAATATACAGTAGGTCTCACCCCTAGTAAACTAGAAAGGAAGAAAAGAAGTTCCCCACAGGGTGAGACTATAACGACCTACAGGTACAAGTCAAATAGATGAAAGATGGTTCCTTCCTTCTAGAGGGAAAAGCAGCAACACTAAAGTAAAGTAAATGTTTTGACAAGAGGCAAATACCTTTAGGCAAAGTTACAGTATGTCCAATTTAAAACATAATAATAATAATAATAATAATAATAATAGAAATAAATTATAAGGAATTATTATTATTTTATTTTTTATTATTATTATTTTTTTATTATGTTATTGTTGTTTTGTTTAATTAATAGACTATAATATAATCAAAAGAAAAAATATTAATAATAATAATAATAATAATAATAATAACAGAAATAAATTATATGGAATTAGTATTATTATTGTATTTATTATTATTATTATTATGTTATTGTTGTTTTGTTTAATTAATAGACTATAATACAATTCAAAAGAAAAAATAATATTATTAATAATAATAATAATAATAATAATAATAATAATAATAATACATAAAAAACATAAAAAACACATTAAAAAACAATAAAACATTATAGGGATTTATCATTATTATTATATATTTCTAATAATCATTTTATAGTCCATTGATAAATGCAAAACAACTTAACAATAATAATAACAATAATAATAATTATTTACAATTATATTAATAATATTGTTTTCAGTTAATCATTTAATAGTCGAACATTAAACACAAAAAGGAGGGCAATGGGGGAATATAGGTTTGGATTATACAGTAGGTCTCACCGCTAGTAAACTAGAAAGGAAGAAAAGAAGTTCCCCACAGGGTGAGACTAGAACGACCTACAGGTACAAGTCAAATAGATGAAAGATGGTTCCTTCCTTCTAGAGGGAAAAGCAGCAACACTAAAGTAAAGTAAATGTTTTGGCAAGAGGCAAATACCTTTAGGCAAAGTTACAGTATGTCCAATTTAAAACATAATAATAATAATAATAAAAATAATAATAATAGAAATCAATCATAAGGAATTATTATTATTTTATTTTTTATTATTATTATTTTTTATTATTATGTTATTGTTGTTTTGTTTAATTAATAGACTATAATATAATCAAAAGAAAAATAATAATATTAATAATAATAATAAATAATATTAATAATAATACATTAAAAAATAATAAAAAACACATTAAAAAACAATAAAACCATATGGAGAATTATCATTATTATTATATATTTCTAATAATCATTTTATAGTCCATTGATAAATGCAAAATAATAACAACAATAATAATTCCTTATAATTTAATATTATATTAATAATATTGTTTTCAGTTAATCATTTAATAGTCGAACATTAAACACAAAAAGGAGGACAATGGGGGAATATAGGTTTGGAATATACAGTAGGTCTCACCCCTAGTAAACGAGAAAGGAAGAAAAGAAGTTCCCCACAGGGTGAAACTATAACGACCTACAGGTACAAGTCAAATAGATGTAAGGTGAAGTATTATAAATTGTTATTTTTTTTATTAAATACTCATTAAAATATCAAAAAACATAATGGTGTGATGGCAAAATGACATAAAGAAATTGGTAGACACAACAAACTAGCAAAAGGCATATATAAAACATGCATGGCTTGATATGAGATACAGTGGCTCACAAATGAGTATATGCAATACAAGGCGAAACCCAACGCGTTTCGGAATGATATTCCTTCTTCAGGGGTATCAGATGTCTTGTAATCACATTATCAAAGCCAATGAAAAATCGAACAATCAAGATTTTAAAAGCAGAAGACCGGATAATTGGCAGCAGTGAAGAGAAGGTGAACAAGGGAAGGCGGTCCCAGAGTTCCCCCAACAAGATCCGAGACCCCAAAGCAAAGCCAGCATATGGGGGTACAACCAGATTGGATTAGAGACTCCATCTCAGCCACATGAAAGGTCCAGCTTTGTGTCAGCAAACACACAGTGCTATCCGAGCCGTGTCCGTGACACATAGCTGGACCTATAAGGGATTATTATTATTATTATTATTGTTAAGTTGTTTTGCATTTAATAATGAAGTATGCAATTATTAAAATAAAGAAATAAATAAATAATACTAATAATCCCCTGTAATGTATTTTTATTATTATTTTTACTATTAATATTATTATTACAATCATTATTTTCTATTAATAATGTTATAGTTTATTAATTAACAGCATAAATTTCTATAATAGTTCCTTATAATGTTCTATTAGGATTGTTATTATTAATACTATTTTGTGTTTCCTAATAGACTATAAAATAATCAATAGAAATTATCATTATTATTATTATTATTTCATATTATTATTATTATTGTTGTTTGTTGTTGTTAAACAAAATAACCTAACAACAATAATAATATAATAACAATAATTCCTTATTCTGTAACATTAATATTATCCTTCTATAAATCATTTTATAGTCTATTAAGAAACACAAAACATAACCATAATGAAATAATAATGATATTAATGCTATTACTATTATTATTATTATTATTATTATTAATAATAATTATTAACCATTTTATAGTATATTAATAAACACAAAACAACATAACTTTAATAATAATGTATTACAATGTATTATTATTATTATTATTAATAATAATAATAATAATAATAATAATAATAATATTATTTTGTGTTTCCTAAAAGACTATAGAATAAACAATTGAGGTTTTTAAACAATAATAATAATAATAATAATAATAATAATAATAATAATAATAATAATAATAATTCATTATTAATATTATTTCTTTCTAGTATCATTTTATAGTCAGTTAATTAAACAAACTAACTTAATAATAATAATAACAACAACAACAACAACAACAATTCCTTATTATGTAACATTATTATTATTTATTTTTTGAATAATTTTATAGTCTATTAAGAAACACAAAACAACATAACCATAATGAAATAATAATAATAATAATAATAATAATAATAATAATAATATTAATAATAATATTAAGAAGAAGAATAATATTATTATCATTATTTTTATTATTATTATTATTATTATTATTATTTTGTGTTTCCTAAAAGACTATAGAATAAACAATTGAAGTTATTAATAATAATAATTAATTATTAATATTATTTCTTTCTAGTATTTTATAGTCAGTTAATTAAACAAACTAACTTAATAATAATAATAACAACAACAACAACAACAACAATTCCTTATTATATAACATTATTATTATTTATTTTTATAAATCATTTTATAGTCTATTAAGAAACACAAAACAACATAACCATAGTGAAATAATAATATTAAGAAGAATAATAATATTATTATCATTATTATTATTTTTATTATTATTATTATTATTATTTTGTGTTTCCTAAAAGACTATAGAATAAACAATTCAAGTTATTAATAATATTAATAATAATTAATTATTAATATTATTTCTTTCTATTATCATTTTTTAGTCAGTTAATTAAACAAACTAACTTAACAATAATAACAACAACAAAAATCCCTATTATGTAAAATTCTTATTCTTTCCTTCTATGAATCATTTCATAGTCCATTAATAAACATAAAACCTCATGAGCATAATGAAATAATAATTATTTTTTGTCACATTCAGACTGACCGCTGTGTTTTTGTGTAATTTATTCATTGCTTTTTGGAACCACAAAATTATTATTTTTTTCCTTTAAAGACGGCAGAAATCAGCGGAGACCTATGGAGGCCGTATCGCCACTAATGAGAGAATCCCCGGTATTTAGAATGCTTGTGGCACCGATGCGTTTCAGTCAGTCCTCGGTAGGCGTAGGTAATGCGTCGTGTTACACTTGGCGAGCTCAGAGCTCTCGGGTGCTTCTGAATATTTTCAGGCTCCGCTGTACTGTAAATGTGTCTAATGCCGAGCCCCGCACGCCGCCCCGCCATTCATTTCACGCCTCTTTTCTAGCCGATTCCATGGAGGAACAGCAGCGCCCCCTGCTGTCTGCTCTGCAGAATTATCATAGTTACAGAGTTAGTCTGGTTGAAAAAAGACACAAGTCCATCTAGTTCAACCAATGGAAAGGAGGAAAAAATAAATACAATATAGTGAAGTGTATAGTACATACGGGGGGGGGGGGTTCATTTACTGAAGGAGTAGAGCGGGTTCACTGCGCAAGGGGAATTTTCACTTAGCTTAGCGAATGAGCTGAAGCTGCACTGACTTCCATCACCTCATCTTATGCAAGAACAATTATTGTTTCTTTGTTATTTTCCTTGCAAGTGATTGAATTTTCACTCCCACTTTCATGCAAAAAAACATTCACCACTGACGGTGCTTACAATGATCAGCCTTTATTTATTTATTCATGTACAACCTTTATCCCAAAAATAAACCAAATTGTTAGGTCCCTTTTTACACTTGTGCGACTTGTCATGCGATTTGGGACTGCAAAAAAAGTCGTTCTCCATTATTTCCAATGAGTACCATTCATATCAGTGTGACTTGAAGTCGCACCGACTTCAAAGTAGTCCCTGCACTACTTTGGCAAGACTTTGAGGCCTAAGACATTCAAGCCCAGTCAAAGTCGCAGCAAAATCGCGGTAAAATTGCGCGACTTTGAAGTCGCACAAGTGTGAAAGGGGCCTTACTGTAACTGATTATAAAGGGTGAGTCAGAAGTTGGCTTTAACTTGTTACTTCACACTTGAGCATATCGGAATCGCAGGCAGAATTGCATGATTCCAAAATCACGGCATAAGGTTAAGGGAACAATGGGAAAAAAGGGACAGTTGGCAAGTATGCATTTAGTTTTTCCTTTGCCCATGGCGCCCCCCCCCCCTCCCTCAAACTTCATGGTATGCACTTGGGGGACCCACGCTGTTTTCTTTTGTGTGTGTGTTCCCCCTTAAAGTCTTTACCAGACCCTTACCCTGGATAAGGGTCTGGCATAGATGTTGAGGAGAATCCCCCAGACACTTTGTTTACGTCAAATCAGCCAGGAAATGTCATTTAGCAGGATTTTCTTTTCTTGTAAATTTCACATTAGGCCGCTACCCCACATTGTTTTTTTATTTGCATGGTGTCACCCTTAAAAACCCATACCAGACCCTTATCCTGGACCCCCATTTTGTTTTTTGTTTTTTTTGTGTATATATGTGTGTGTGTGTACGTGTGCAGGGTGGGGTGTGTGTGTGTGCGTGTGTGGGGTGGGGTGTGTGTGTGCGCTTGTGTGGGGTGTGTGTGTGTGTGAGTGCGTGTATGCGTGTGTGGGGTGGGGTGTGTGTGTGAGGTGTGTGTGTGGGTGTGTGTGTGGGTGTGTGTGTGTGTGTGGGGGGGGGGGTGTGTGGGGGGTGTGTGTGGGGTGTATGTGGGTGGGTGGGGGGGTGTGTGTGTGTGGGGGGGGGGGTGGCCTACTCAAAATCCATAGTATGCATTAGGAGTACTACACGCTATTTTCTTTTGTGTGTGTGGGCCCCCCTTAAAGTCTTTACCAGACCCTTACCCTGGATAAGGGTCTGATATAGATGTTGAGGAGAACCCTTCTACCCTTGTAATATTGGCCAGGAGAAAAATGACTTGGCTCCCATAGACTACAATGAGAAATGGAAAAACCCCAACAAAAAGGGACTTTCACCCTCCTCCTGTGACCTGGCTTCCCGCCCAAAGACACCCTGTCACATGTGCCCTTGGTTTTTATGACCAATCCCAGGATTAACCACTGTTGTGCCCTCCCATTGGGACAGCTACAAATCCTGTATGTCACTGGCTGGGTTTCCTCCACTGTCCAACAAGCTCCCCTATTGGATACTCCCTCAGACCAGGTGAATGACACATGGACACATGCAACAGGCCTAACCATTGATCAGGCTCTCCTTATAAGCAGGCAGAGCAAAAACAATGCTTTCTCCTAGCACCTATCTAGGAGGGTGCTACATCTAGTTAGGCCATTAAAGCCCCCTTTTTGTTGGGGGGTTCATTTTTCATGTACTATTTTGTGATGAAGGCCATTTCTCTTTTCGATCTCTTCCCCTCTACCTTTCTACAAAAGACTACAATGAGGTTCGGGCGCTTTGCTCGACTTGCTTTTTACTAATTGCAACTTTAGGGGCATTTTTTTAGTTGGATTTTTTCCATTGAAGAACTACAGCAGCATTAAAAGTAGAAGTGAGACGGCTTGTGCTGCTTAAGGCTGCCCTGATTATGGCTCTTTCTGTCCGACTCCTCTGACAGCTGTCAGCGGCTGTCTCAGAAGCTCGGTACATCTCTATGATGAATGGAGGCTCCTGCAGGACATGGCGGATGACAGTACATGTCCGTATTTCAATGGACCAAAAAAAGTAGTCTGCTGATGTGCAATCCACAGCGTCCTGCAAGAACATCGGGGATTCTGGGCTTCTGATGGTTATCAGTCAGATGAGTGCAGGTGTGGTGATCAGGGATTGTTTCTGATTTATTACCTCTCAATGAGATTCCGCCGACAATGCCTTAACCTGCTTTTCCCTCCAGATGGACAGAACCATATTCATTTATTCATCATCCGGGGTCAATGTCTACTTCCTGGGCTGAGATGTCGGCTCAGAGATCACACGATCATGGAAACCCTTGTACTTGGTGGGAATCTCTTCACTTGGCACAACCTAAACCTTTACATTTTACCAAATATTGCTTTGTGTGCCCTAAAATTAGGCCTGGACTGGCACCAAAAATAGGCCAGGGCTATTTAGACTAAGCAGCCACTTTTTCAAGGGTGATGAGATATTCACAGGGTCAGGCCTCCACACTATTACACTCCGCATCAGTGTCTACCTAATTAGAAGTCCTTCCATCAGTGTCCTCATCATTAGAGGTCCCCCATCACTGTGAATATCACTCATTAGAGGTCCCTTCATCAGTGTCCACCTCATTAGAGGTCCTTCCATCAGTGTCCCCATCATTAGAGGTCCACCATCACTGTGAATATCACTCATTAGAGGTCCTTTCATCAGTGTCCCCATCATTAGAGGTCCCTCATCAGTGTCCACCTCATTAGAGGTCCCTCATCAGTGTCCACCTCATTAGAGGTCCCTCATCAGTGTCCCCATCATTAGAGGTCCCTCCATCAGTGTCCCCATCATTAGAGGTCCCTCCATCAGTGTCCCCATCTTTAGAGGTCCCTCTATCAATGTCCCCATCATTAGAGGTCCCTTCATCAGTGTTCCCATCATTTGAGGTTCCTTCATCAGTGTTCCCATCATTTGAGGTTCCTCCATCAGTGTCCCCATCATTAGAGGTCCCTCAATCAGTGTCACCATCATTAGAGGTCCCTCATCAGTGTCACCATCATTAGAGGTCCCTCATCAGTGTCACCATCATTAGAGGTCCCTCATCAGTGTCACCATCATTAGAGGTCCCTTCATCAGTGTCCCCATCATTTGCGGTCCCTCCATCAGTGTCCTCCTCATTTAAAGCCCCTCCATCAGTGTCCCCATCATTAGAGGTCCCTCTATCAATGTCCCCATCATTAGAGGTCCCTCCATCAGTGTCCCCATCATTAGAGGTCCCTCCATCAGTCTCCCCATCATTTGAGGTCCCTCTATCAGTGTCCTTCTCATTTAAAGCCCCTCCATCAGTGTCCTCCTCATTTAAAGTTCCTCCATCAGTGTGCCTCTCATTAATGGCCCCTCCATCAGTGTCCCCCTCATTAAAGTTCCCTCCATCAGTGTCCCTCTCATTTAAAGTTGCTCCATCAGTGTCCCCCTCATTAAAAGCCCCCCCATCAGTGTCCAACTCATTAGAGGTCCCTCCATCAGTTTTCCCATCATTAAAGGTCCCCTATCAGTGTTCCCATGATTGGAGGTCCCCCATCAGTGTCCCCATCCTTAGAGGTCCCCCATGTTTAATTCCTTTATGGAGGGCTAGATGGGGGGGCCTGAACCCGGACCCAGTAGCCAGAACTCTTTAGGTGGGACTCGATGGGGGGGATTTGGTGGGCTCGGGAACACAGTGGCATTGAAAGGGTTAGGCGGACCTATTGAACGAACAGAAATCTAATTTGTAAATTGAAAGTGAGATTCCATATGTGATCATTCTAATTGGTTCCCATCGGCATCATCCCATATACAGGAGCATCTCATAAATGTATCATCAAAAAGTTAATTTATTTTATTTCAGTAATTCAACTCAAAAAGGTGACCTCCTATATTTTCTATAGATGTTACACACAGAGTGAGAGATTTCACACATTTCTTTCTTTTCATTGCTTTGATAGCGGCCTTCAGCTCCTCTGCATTGTTGGGTTTGGTGTCTCTCATCTTCCTCTTGACAATCCCCCACAGATTCTCTATGGGGTTTAGGTCAGGCCAGTTTGCTGGCCAATCAAGAACAGTGATCCCATGATCATGTCACCAGGTATTGGTAGTTTTGGCAGTGTGGGCGGTGCCAAGTCCTGCTGGAAAATGAAATCAGCATCTCCATAAAGCTGGCTAACAGAGGGAAGCATGAAGAGCTCTACAATTTCCTGCTAGAGGGCTGCGCTGACTTTGGAGAACCAACACCAGCAGATGACACGGCTCCCCAAATCATCACTGACTGTGGAAACTTCACACTGGACCTCATGCAACTTGGATTCTGTGCCTCTCCACTCCTCCTCCAGACTCTGGGACCTTCATTTCCAAATGAAATACAACATTTTCCACAGTCGGTGATGATGGGGTTTGCATCAGAGTCCCCCTCCCCCCTACATCACAGTCCCCAGTATTTACCTATAGGTCATAGTTCCCTGGGCTTCATCCTGACTGCTGCACTCTATATGCTGTTTTGTAGGTTAGCTACTCCTGACCCCTGCACTCCATACATTATCTTGGACAACACATAGTCCTGACCAAAGTGTTCATTGTCTCAAAAGTGGCAGGTTTTAATGAAGTTCTCCTTTAAGGTAAGTTCAGTCAGACAAAATGATATCCTTTTTGTCTGCACAAAAGCATATATAATAATAGAAACATTTACTTTTAAACATTATCCTTTGTCCTGAGGTTTATTTGTGTCTTTGAGGCTGTCATTAGTGGTGCAGTAATTGCAAGTATTTTTGGGGGTACAAGGACTGTTATATGTGCGCTGTGTACATAACAACTAGGCAAATATTCTCTTTAATGATCCCCTTTACTGTTCGGCAAAATCTGGCTATGCATTCGCTATGCGCCACAGAACTTTTTTTCACACTCTCTCTTTCTCATCCCCCCCCCTCACCTCCTTTCTCTCTCACTCCCTTCTCTCTCACCCCCTTCTTTCTCTCGCCCTTTCTCTCTCACCCCCTTTCACTCCTACCCCTCCTCTCTCCCCCCTTTTATTCTCTCACGCCACTCTCTTCTCTTTCTCATCCCCCCCTTTCTCTCTCACCCCCTCCCCACCTTTCTCTCTCACTCCCTTCTCTCTCACCCCCTTCTTTCTCTCGCCCTCTCTCTCTCTCATCCCCTTTCACCCCTACCCTCTCTCTCTCTCTCCCCCTTTTTTCTCTCTCACCCCCTCTCCCTCTTGGCAACCTCTCTCTCTCACCCCCTCTCGCTCACACCCTTTCTTTCTTACCCCCTCTCTCTCATCCCCCTTTCTCTCCTACCCCCTGTCTCTCTCACCCCCCTCTCACTCATGGCCACCTCTCTCTCTCACACCCTTTCTCTCTTTCCCCTCTCTCTCTCTTTCTCCTCCCCCTCTCCCTCATCCCCCTTTCTCTCTTACCCCCCTCTCACCCCCTTTCTCTCTTACCCACTCTCTCTTACCCTCTCTCTCTCTCTCTCTCTCTCACCCCTCTCTCTCTCTCTCTCTCTCTCTTTCTCTCACCCCTTCTTTTTCTCACCCTCTCTCTCTCTCACCCCCTTTAATTCTTACCCCCTCTCCCTCTTACCCCCTCTATGTCATCCCCCTTTCTCTCAAACCCCCCTCTCTCTCTCACCCCCCTCTCACTCATGGCCACCTCTATCTCTCACACCCTTTCTCTCTTATCCCCTCTCTCTCTCATCCCCCTTTCTCTCTTACCCACTCTCTCTTACCTGCTCTCTCTCTCTAACCCCTTATCTCTCTCACCCCCTCCCTCTCATCCCTTCTCTCTCACCCCCTTTCATTCTTACCCCCTCTCACCCCCTCCCCCTTTCTGTCTCACCCCCTTCCTCTATCTCGTCCCCTCTCTCTTTCTCTCACCCACTTTCTCTCTTATCTCCTCTCTCTCACCCCATACACCCCTCTCTCACCAGACTTTCTCTCTCACTCCCCTTTCTCTCTCTCACCCTCACCCCCTCTCTTGAATATGTTTATTAAATGAACTACAAAGACCACATATATACAGTATGTATGAATAATCCTAGAATGTATGGGGTTTTATACTGTACTAGTGGAAGGCACTGCCAAAAGTCCACGGGTTAAAGGGATTGTAAAGGCTCAAAGCATAGTGCATGAAGGTGAAAAAACCTTCTTCGTTTCAGTGCCCTCCCCCTCCTCCCACCCCCTTTATTTTACCTAAGCCCATTCATTCCAGCGCAGTGCACGAGCAAAGGGTGAGCCAATGCATCGCAAATCGTGGATCTGTACACAGTTCATATGTTTAAATGCTTTCAAAATGTTTTTGAAGTATGCATGATTTTATATCAAAAATGTTTAAGTATTTTTTTTAATATCTCTCTGGCAATGTTTTTCTATTTACACACAGTATGTGCAAATGCATTTTGGGGATCAAGGGTGCATGGCAACACTGGGTGGGTGGACCTATTGGGTATGCACACACCCACTTTGGGTGGGGCTCATAGGCGGCTCTCCAATTAGGCAAATTAGGCGGTCGCCTAGGGCCTCGCACCTACAGGGGCCTCGCGGCCATTGGCGGAGCGACAACATTTAGAAGGGCGCAGTCAGGAAATTTCCCAAGTAAAAGACTGCTTTTAATCCTCAGATATAAAAGTTGCAACAGTGTGCTGCAGTCCCTTTACTGCAGCTGCCAGGTGTCTGTTGTCCGCTGACACTTACCCCATCTTCTCTGAGGGCCCCTGAGTGGCTAAAGGAAAAGGAGATTGCCCCTGGGTGGCTGGGGGAGAAGGAGATGGCCCATGGGTGGCTGGGGGAGAAGGAGAGGGCCCCTGGGTGGCTGGAGGAGAAGGAGGAGAGGGCCCCTGGGTGGCTGGAGGAGAAGGAGGAGAGGGCCCCTGGGTGGCTGGAGGAGAAGGGAGGAGAGGGCCCCTGGGTGGCTGGAGGAGAAGGGAGGAGAGGGCCCCTGGGTGGCTGGAGGAGAAGGGAGGAGAGGGCCCCTGGGTGGCTGGAGGAGGAGAGGGACCCTGGGTGGCTAAAGGAAAAGGAGAGGGTCCATTGTGGTTAGGGAAAAGAAGAGGGCCCCTGGGTGGCTGAGGGAGAAGGAGAGGGCCCCTGGGTGTCTGGGGGAAAAGGAGAGGGCCCCTTGGTGGCTAGGGGGAAAAGGAGAGGGCCCCTGGGTGGCTGGGGGAGAAGAAGAGGACCCATGGGTGGCTGGGGTAAAAGGAGAGGGCCCCTGGGTGGCTGGGGGAGAAGAAGAGGACCCATGGGTGGCTGGGGTAAAAGGAGAGGGCCCCTGGGTGGCTGGAGAAGGAGAGGGCCCCTGGGTGGCTGGAGGAGAAGTAGGAAAGGGAGCCCCTGGGTGGCTGGAGGAGAAGGAGAGGGCCCCTGTGACGCCAGATTTTGTTGCCAGGGGAGAGAATGGAGCTGTGTCAGTCCTGCATATCTGACATCAAAGCCAAACATGGTGGAGATGGAGCCCTTTGCCCTACACAATGACAGCACCCGAGGTGGAAGGTGAGGGGTAGCGGGGCTGTGACATTATATAGCATATGGACTCTGTACATTATTGGTCGTTTTGGTTGGAGTTGTCCTTTAGATGTTTAGCTCTGTGTTGTTTTTCCCCCCAGCTGTGAGGGACTGAGGAATGACAGCCCACTATGCTGGGACTTATAGTGCCCTAGAATGTGGAGGACTGAGGAATCCTCAGTCCCTCACAGAGGGCACTACAAGTTCCAGAATAGCAGGCTTCCATGCCTTAGTCCCCACAGAGGGCACTACAAGTCTTAGCATAGCAGGCAGTAGTTCCTCAGTCCCCTACAGAGAGCAGTACAAGTCCAAGCATAGCAGGCTTCCATTCCTCAGGGAGGAAAGGCAGTGCACTTTAATGGAATTTACAGTGCTCTTTGTGGGGACTCAGGTATGGCAGCCTTCTGCAGTGGGACTTGTCGTGCCCTAGACTGTGGCGGACTGAGGAAGGGAAGTGTAAGGGGGACTCTGGAAACTCTGATGCAAGGGGGAGCTTTGGTGACCACAGATTTCCCTTTTATACCAGAGTCCCGAGCTTTCCCCCTCAAATCAGGGTTCCCAGAATTATCCTTACATCAGAGTCTCCAGCATTCCCCCTTAAATTGGGGTTCCCAGAACTCCCCTTACTTCAAAGTCCCCAAAATTCCCCCTAAATCAGGGTTCCCAGAACTTCTCTCACACCAGAGTCTTCAGAGTTCCCTCTCACAGTGTAAGGGGGAAACTCTGGAGACTATGATGTAAAGGGGGCTCTGTGAAATTTGATTTAAGATTGGGACTCTAATGTAAAGGAATTCTGTGGACTCTGATGTAAGGAGGAGATGCTGGGGAGAATCTGATTTAAAGGAGAACTCTTATGTAAGGGGGGACACTGAACTCTGATGTAAGGAGGGACTCAGGGAATCATGACCTATAGGGAAATGCTGGGGACTGTGATGTAAGAGCAGATATATATATATATATATATATATATATATATATATATATATATATATATATATATATATATATATATATATATATATATATATATATAAATATACATACATGCATACCCGATGTTTAATGATCTTTGATTAAAGAAGAATTGGTTAGAGAAAATTCTAGAAACTGTGAATTCATAGTACAAAGGTGAAGGCTCTTAATATATGCAATTTATACAGTTAATTTTTATTGCTTGAATTATTTTTCCCATTATGGGCGTGAGTGTGTAACGCTCCTGCGTTTTATGTATGATGTGGATTTTCAGCTGCAGAAATATTCCACTTCAGTAGTCATGTAGAGAAACGCTGAGACACCATTCCCAACTCTCAATGACTCATCATGTGTGGATGATCTCAATTCAGCAAGTAAATACACACACTCAATAAGATGTTTCCTAGAGTGACTTATGTATATAGTAACACAGTGATGATAGGCTGAAGAGACAGGTTGGGTAGAGATGGTAGATGACAGACACTTGAAAGGAAATGTTCTTGAAAGTAAGATAGTAGCAGATGGGATGCAGATAGGTTTAGCAATCATGTATGGTAGTAGATGACAGAGTAGCAGGTGGACATACAAGAGATCAACCCAGTGCAAGAACAGGTGGTAGTAGGCTCAAGAGCTAGCAATCTTAGATAATGCAGATGTAGTAATAGTCCTTAGTATGCAGAGCTAGATAGTGTAAGCTTTAGTATGAAAGTTATAGAGGTTTCCCCTGTGGGGTACTTATCACTAATAGCAATGTAGTAGAGGAGAGGTTCGGCAAGAGCGGATGATCCGGTAGCGGGATACAGGGATCAGCGCAGCGTGGTTCCGACAGCGAGGTATGCTTGCAAGCATGAGAGCTTCAAGACAGGTTAGCATCAAGGCACAAAGCAGTTTGAACGAACACATGTGAGTGAGAGCCGGCGATCTAAATAGCCATCCAGTCCGGCGCTCAGTGATGACAGCATCAGTCTTAAAGGTGTATGCGCACCTTACCAAAAGAGAATGGTGGGGCGCATACACTTATGAAAGAGTAATTAGGGTACCCAAAGGTACCAGAACATTACAGAGTGGGGCCTCATGTCCAAGTTTTGCCTTCGGCCTCACAGAGCCTAGAGCCACCTCTGGTGGGGATAGCCCCCATTCTCCACCTCCCTGTAATTAGTCTGGATGTATAAGTATAGAGGTTGTGATACAGTACAATAGGCTCTGAGGAATCCTCGAAATGCGTTAGCCAGTTGCTATTGCACTATACAGCTGTGATGTGACAATCTTGATGTAGAACAGGAATATTGATGTGCCTTTGTCAAAACGAATGTTTGTGAGTATGAATATGTAATTCTTTTACTAAAACCATTTTAAATTGATGATAATGTGCTAGGCCAGTGCGCCTCTGTTTATTTTTTGTTTTTAGTGTCTTTGTGTTTAACTGTTTAAAGAAAAAAAATTTTTATATATATATATATATATATATATATATATATATATATATATACATACATACATACACACATATACATATGTGCATGTATATATACATATGTGCATATATATATATATATATATATATATATATATACACACACATATACATCACTTGTTTCATCCTCTACTTTAGGGGTGTCAAACTCGATTTCATCCTCATCAGAATTATGGTATCTGTAAGACTGCATGTCTAGAGCACCACCTCCCCCCTACATCAGATGCCAAGAGCCCCTCCCCCGCCCCACCATCAGATGTCAACGGCCCCCCACCCTTCTTGACATCATAGTGGGGGCAGAGCTGGGAAGCAGAAAGTGCAGGGTCTGCAGGAGGACCAGAGGAGGGCTGGAGTCTTCTGAATGCTGAGACCAGGGAGGTGGAGATGAGGGGATGCTGCGCAGAGAGGAGCTGGATCTGAAGGAGGAGTTCTGTCCTCCTCTCTGCTGCTGACTGCTGAGACAGGGGGTGGTGGAGATGAGAGGAGTGCTGCAGCTGCAGGAGAGGTGTGAGGGCCACATGAAATGACCTGGAGGGCCAGGTTCGGCCCACGGGCCTTGCGTTTGACACATGTGCTCTTCATTGTCTAATAAGACCTCACGAACACTTGAGCTCATAAACAACGCTTTTTTTTTTTCTTTGCCTCTGAACTCACATTAATGCTTATAAAATTTGTCTTTTTACTGCGTTTTTCTGCTGCTAAACTTCTGGAGGGTGTGATAGAGAATACGGTGTGCATGCGGCCTAATCCAGGAACGCCGCCGTTACAGCAAAGCGCTGAACGCAGCGGCAGCCACCACCAGGTATTATACGGCAATAATCGCATTCGGACTTGAACGCAATTTGTACAAACAACATGGAATATTAGCGGTAAGAATGTTATTAGTACGTACGACGTAAAAAGATTTATTTCTGGCGAGGAGGGAAAACGCGGCATACCGCCGGTGATAAAAATGGAAATGAAATTGTTCGGGAAAGTCGGGTAGATGTTGACTCTTAAATATTTTAAAGAGCGTTCTTTAAGAACACAGCGGGGCCGCCAATGACTGGGGGGGGGGAGGTATCTCCAACTACAAACAAATAAACGCAAATAATGTAAAAGAAATAAGTTTCCCGGGGAGCGTACGGGCGCGGAAGTGCGGGGGAGGGGGGGGAATCTGGGTCTCGTCATCTTCACTAAACATTTGATGCTTTGTTGAAGGATGTCAAATTAAATGCTACTCCAAAGGAAAACGCTTTCGTGTTTTGAAAGTCAGCAGCGCGCCGCGGAAATGAATAATTCATAAGAGACTTTAAGATGAGTGAGCGCCCAGCAGGCAGCTGTGCAAAAAGCAAGATTGCTGCATTCAAAGAGCGCCGCCGCCAAAGCTTCCTTGACACACGGAAAAAAAAAGAGATGACCTTCAAAGGGAAAGAAGAAAAAAAGGTCGTTGGACCTTCAAAGGCGCTCGGAATTCTTATCGCTTCTCCGTGATGCATTCGCCAAGCGATTAGTAGGGAGTCAAGTGCTGGAAAGTGAACCTCGAGGGGGGGGGAACCGAACCGGCGGCGAAGGAGTTAAACGTATTATGTCGGCCTAAGCCGTCGCCGGCAACCTTAGTCAGCAGCGTTCAGAAACAAGCAGCCTCGTGACTAATGACCATAAAATTGGGAGGAGAGCGGCACGCGCGCAGCCTATGTCTATACACTCATCACTTCACCCAATAAAACCGAAGCAATTACCGCGAGTCACCGGAATTATCTTTCCGCGCTTCTGCAAAGAGGATGGCGATTACTGCGTTGTATCAGGCGGACCATGTAATGGCCCACATTGCCGATCACGTAGAGTGTTCCTATTTAATTTTATCTCCTCGATCGGCAGAACTGGAGGTTATTCGTTACGCTTACATACGCGACGCCGGATTCATATCGCCGCTATATTAGGAACCGTTTTACAGGGTGGGAAGAAAATAAAAAAAAACAGCTGGAGGCGTTTTTCTGTGAAATCAGTCCGTGAGCGGCGAATGCGGCCTATTATTGTTGGAGAATCATTCCATAAGTCTGCTGCCGTGGGTGGCTATAGATCCTATCAGAGGGGGCGGGTCCGGAACCTGGGAACACTCGCCATTCAAAAAGGGGTATACCCAGGACCAGGACCAAGGAAGGGGGGGAGCAGGACAGGAGGGCAGCTGCCCTGGGTGCAGGGCTTTCATGTTGGTGGGGGCACCACATGGCATCACATCCAGGAGAAACTCTCTCAGCTGTTGGTAGTTGTACTGCAGACCATAACACTGATTGCTGGCAGTCTCTATTGCTCACTGCACTCTCCTGCCCCCTAAACTATGTGCGTTACATACTCCTGACCCCTGCACTATGTATATTACACACTCCTGACCCCTTCACTATGTATAATACATAGTGAACTCGGCACTCATGGTTCCACCCCGTGTATTCTCATGTAATGGTTATTTGAGTGTCACGGAGTTTACCTTTGTTGGAGTCTGTAACACAGAGATGTACGCTCACCCTTGCAGATATCCACAGTCCAAGGTGACCAGGTAAGAAAGCCACCTGGGCTGTGAATCTGTGCACGGGGGCTTGGCAGGGAAGTTGCCCCAATAACCAGGACCGGCAGGAATACAATGGGAAGGGAAGTCCAGGAATAACTGTAGTCACTGGATGACACGAGTCCGGATAAGGATCAGGAGATGAGAGTAAGGTAAGGTGGCAGGAGTGAAGGTAAGGATGGAAGCCGGAGTCAGTCTGGAACACACGCTCAGGAAATAGGAACACAGGAACAAAGTCTGTCAAACAGGAATAAAGATCAGCAATGAACTGACACTGCTCTAAGGGAGAGGCAGTGTTTTATAGCTTGCTTAAATGAGCAATTAGCTTCAGGTGGATAATGAGAGACAGGAGCATACTCAGGTGAAGTCCAGCCCCCTAGTGCTGCAGGCAATACCAGATTAACAAGACTGGATCCATATGAGCTGAAGTGTGGCTCAGAGGTAGGATAACAGGACAGAATGTTAAAGTACACAGGTTCCAATCCCATGTCAGGTACTTAACGGCGACCACGCCTGGCTGTCTGTAAGCCATGGCGAGAACCGTGACATTGAGTTACCTTTCTATAATCTGGAACCAGTCTGCCCATTCTCCTCTGACCTCAACAAGGCATTTTCCCACACAAAACTGCCGCTCACTGGATATTAGAGCTGTTAAAAAAAATCGCAATCTTTATTCTACCCCCCTCCCCCCCACAATCTTAATCCGGCATTTCCACGATTCATGTAAGAGCAGAGCAGTTCTCTGCTCACAGCTGTCAAAAAAAAGAAACGTTT
Source organism: Pelophylax lessonae (assembly GCF_965119305.1). Lineage (NCBI taxonomy): Eukaryota > Metazoa > Chordata > Amphibia > Anura > Ranidae > Pelophylax > Pelophylax lessonae. The sequence goes on from NC_138775.1 coordinate 4,082,086, forward strand.
ATCACAACATTTATATATGGCGGGCTCTCGCGCTTGTATACTGATCCTGCGTCAGAAACGTGAACTAATTATATAAATAGATATATATAAAATACATAAATAAATGACTGTGCTGCTGCTTAAATAAATATGACTTAAAAATGATAGTGAGAAAATGACCATCTAGCAGCACTCAAATATAATATGTGCACAAATATTCACCCAACATACACCAATGTGACCTCATGTGTATACATAATAAAAAACTATGAACTGAATAGTGTTATAACACTATCCCCTGAAGAAGTCACGTGAGTGACCGTGACGTAACGCGTAGGGCATAGCACCGGAAGTGACGTGCGGAAGTAAGTCCCGCAGCTGAATGTATGCGGTTAAGAATGGCTGAGAACAACAGCTTTTTATGTGAGTTGTGATTGGAAATACTACACTATATTGGCCCCTTATTTCAAGATTCGAGGGAGTACCCATCCCGATCCAGATAAGGCGAGGCATACCATCTTTCCCCCACCTTATACAACGCTAAGAAGGAAAGGAGAGGAGTTTAATGTTCATATAGAGCAAGAAGCGCACTATCTGAGAGTTTGAGGTGAGCATTTAGCACACCCATAGGGGATGAGCACTAATGGCACTTTTCCACTGCAAGTACCGGCTAGTACCGGCTCGGCTCTACTCGGCCCTGCTTGGCCCGGTTTGCTTTTCCACTGCGGTACCGCATGGTATAGTGTCGGAACGGTTCGGTACGGTACGGTATAGGTTTGCTTTTCCACTAAAGTAGTACTAAAGTTAAGTGGGAGGGATAACAATGGGGTGGGTGGGATTCTCTGACCAATCAGTGGCTAGTAGTGACTGCATGCAAAGGATTGTGGGATATGGTACCAGTTTGGTACCTGTTGGAACCACAAATCGAGTAGGTACTGTTTTTTCAGAGCCGTACCGTACCGTTCGGTTCCATGCAGTGGAAAAGCAAACCTATACCGTACCGAACCGAACCGTTCCGACCCTATACCATGCGGTATCGCAGTGGAAAAGCACAAAAGCGTGCCGAACCGGTACGGTTCCATGCAGTGGAAAAGCGCCATAAGAAGCACCCCATAGATCACACGGTGTAAAGGTGGAAGAAATAAGATTGAGACACCTGGAAGATGAAGATCACCGCTTTATGATTCTCCTTTTTGTTTTGGGACACTTGAGCACCTTTAATAGATTGGAGCACTTTATTTCATGTTGTGCAATACACAGAAATACTTACCCGTTTATATTATTGCACTGAACACTTTATTGTTTTATTTATTAATTAATACGTCTTTTAGACATTTGTTATTAACACAGAAAACACCATAAGCACCTTTATGTAATTGAATGAATATTTATTTTGCACTTTATATTTATAGATTCATTTCTGATAATTGAGCATTTTTTTAAGATTCATTGGTACATTGCAGTTGTATATTTATATATTCTTGTACTCATAGAGAAGACACTACACAAGATTTATTTAACCCCATGACTGTGCATACTTATATTATTTATGATTGATGCAATTTTATATATACAAACTATTATCAAATTCACTTATTTATTTAATACACACCATATATTTTCCCTGAAGCGCTGTACTTTCCCCCGTCCCTTTCAGTGTTATAACAAACTTCCACTGTAAAGCCCCGTACACACGTACCGATTGTCGGCCGTAAATATTCGGCCGACGACCGATCAGCCGATTGTAGGCTTGTTAGTATGATGCTTCCGACAGCCGACAGCGCATTTTCGGCCGAACAGAATCTGTTGTGCAGGCATTAAAATTTTTGTTGGCCAACACCAGAACGGCCGATTGTTCGCAGTCAGTACAGAATTCGGCCGACAGACAGCAGAATAGAAAGACTGGGCATGCTCAGAGAAGAAAAAAGACAAGGAAAGTTAACCATCACATGACATCACTTCTGCAGTCGGCTGTTGTTGGCCGACAAAATTTGTGTGCAGTCTTTTGCAGTTTTCAACAGACACGACAGCCCTGGACAAAAGACGGCCGATCGTTCAGCCAACGATCGGTACGTGTGTACGAGGCTTAAGTGTCTTATGACAGACAAATGAGGAACAGTCCAATAAAAAAGAAGAAGAATAGTGATAATATGACGATCCAGTGAGATTCCAGTGCCAACTGAATGGAGAAACACCCAGAAGGTCCACCACCTCTGTGCTCCACTCCCCTCAGCCAGGACTCTCACCCCCACCTAATGCCCTCCACTCTCATGGATCGGGCTGATCACGCTCAGGTATTCCTGATCAGGAAATATTGGGTCCCTGGTAACTAGCAAGCCACCATTCCGCTCATATCGTGCAAAAAAGAGAGGAAAGCCCCACTAGTACAATAACGTAAAAACACTTTTATTCAATAAAACATCCACTATATGTACATACATGGAATCCACTTGCCAAGCACATCAATCAAAAATGATGCGTAGTGTGATAGAATGCTGGCGTCCAGGACACTGCGGCAAGACACCTCCGCTCGCCCGATCGATCATCCGATACGTCGTGCAACGCGTTTCGTCACTTCCTGACTTTGTCAAAGGGACCCCGTAAAAGGGGCGTGGTCACACGACGTACCGGATGATCGATCGGGTGAGCGAAGGTGTCTTTCATTTCAGTACACAGGAGCCCTGTTTCCATCCACCAAATCCGGTCCCCATACAGTTAGAAAACAGTCCCTAGGTACACATTTAACCCTTTGATTGCCCCCTGGTGTTAACCCTTTCCCTGCCAGTGTCATTAGTACAGTAACAGTGCCTATTTTTAGCACTGATTACTGTAGTAATGTCACTGGTACCCTCAAAAGTGTCAAAATGTCAGTTAGGGGTCCGATCTGTCCGCTGCAATGTCGCAGTCCCGCTAAAAATCGCAGATCACCATTATTAGTAAAAAAAAAAAAAAGTAAATAAAAATGACATAAATCTTTCCCGTAGTTTGTAGACACGCAAACCAATCAAAATACATTTATTGTTTTTTTTTTTTTTTTACCAAAAATATGTAACAGAATACAAATTGGCCTAAAATGATGAAAAAAAATGATTTTTAAATTCTTTTTTTTTTTGGGAAAGTTATAGAGCAGAAAGTGAAAAATACTGCTTTTTTTTTTCTTCTAAATTGTCGCTCTTTTTTTTTTTTATAGCGCATAATCAAAAAATTGCAGAGGTGATCAAACACCACCAAAAGAAAGCTCTGTTTGTGAAGAAAAAAAGGACATCAATTTTATGTGGGTACAGCGTTGCACGACCGCGCAATTGTCCGCTAAATTAACGCAGTGCCGTATAGCAAAATATGGCCTGGTCATTAACCACTTAAGCCCTGGAAGATTTTACCCCCTTCCTGACCAGGGCCTATTTTGCGATTCGGCACTGTGTTGTTTTAACGGACAATTGCGCGATCCTGCAACTCTGTACCTAAACGAATTTCACGTCCTTTTTTCCCACAAACAGAGCTTTCTTTTGGTGGTATTTGATCACTGATGCGATTTTTTGATCATGCGCTATAAACAAAAAGAGAGCATAAATTTTGCAAAAATAACAATATTTTTCACATTTTTTTATATGAAATTCCCAAAAAAAATGTAAAAATCTAAATTTTTTAACATTATATACCAATTTGTTTTCTGCTACATATGTTTGGTAAAAAAAATCGCAATAAGCGAATTTTGATTGGTTTGCGCAAAAGTTATTGCGTTTACTAACTAAGGGAAAGATTTTTGTCATTTTTGTTGTTTTTTTTTTTTAACGAGTAATGGCGGCGATCTGCAATTTTTTTTTGTGGGACTGCGACATTGCGGCGGACAGATCGGACCCTTGACTGACATTTTTGACACTTTTGTGGTTACCAGTGACATTACTGCAGTAATCAGTGCTATACATATGCACTGTTACTGTAAAAATGACACTGGGAGGGAAGGGGTCAACTTTATTGGAGAGGGAGGGGTTAAGTGTGTCCCTAGGGGCGTGTTTCTAACTGTGATTGGATGTGGCTTGAGGTGTAAGAACAGAGATCAACGGTCCTACATAGTAGAACCGTGTAATCACTATTCTTACACAGGGGAGAATGACAGGCGGCTGTGTTTACATTAGCCGCCTGCCTTTCTCCCGCTCTAATGGACGAGCGCGAGTGCCCAGCGGACATCGGGTCTGCCGGGCACACGGGCGGGCGGTTTGTGAGTGAGCGGGAAAGGAGCGCGCCTCGCTCCCTAGAGCCTCACAGGCTAGCGACGTAGTAGGGGCTGACCGCTCACGTAAATAGTCGTGCGGCGGTCGGCAAGTGGTTAAGGGGGGGGGGGTAAAACCTTCCGGTCCAGAAGTGGTTAATGAATAAAAAAAAAGGACTAAACAGTAAAGTTAGTCCAATTTTTTATTCAGAATCGTGCGGCTCTACTGGATATTTTCCCACCATTCTCTGTAATCCCCAGAGATGCAGTGCAAATACAGCGCAAAGATAAGTGAAAAAACTAATAGCAATATTAAAATGTTTAAAATTTCTAGAATGCAGCTGTTCATAAATTGTGGTGACCCAAAATTCACAAATGCAAGAAAAATCCCCAGAGATGGATGCTGGCAATAATTCAGACTCGCATGACCCTCGGCATCAAAGCTCCTCCAGATATCCGGGAGCACTCAATGACACACCGAGACGATGTCACAGAATGCTCGGCTATATTCAGACAGTAAAGAACATTTTATAGAGAGAGTAAATGGGGAGGTCCCTTTCCAGGAGATCATATATAGAATTGATACAAGAATAGCAGTTTACCTTTACATGCTTCAAGTCACGGACTTACATGTGAGCTAATTAAAATAAGGCGTAGTTATAATTGGCATTACGTCAGCCTTGTTCTAAGGGTTAAGTTAAGGTATAATTGGTTACTTCAAACACGCTTGCTCTAAGGGTCAGTTTGACCACAAAGTGTAACGTCCTAGAAACTTTCAAGGCCATTTACTTAGATAGGCTTTTTTAAATTAAGCTGAGTCTAGGGTTTTAAAGACAAGGTGGAGTCGAGGGAACAAAATGGAGGATAGGTTATTCCTTCAATGGTTGTGAGTGAAAATCCCAGAAATACTCAGAGCAGCCCGTCTGCCACCAACAACCATGCCACGTTGAGTCACTTCAATCCCCTTTCTTCCCCATTCTGATGCCCGGTTTTAGCCATCTTCACTGCGTCTAGATGCCTAAATGCATTGAGTTGCTTCCATGTGATTGGCTGATTAGCAATTTGTTTTACCAAGCAACTGAACAGGTGTACCTAATAAAGTGGCTGGGTGGGGGTATATACCAGTGGCGGCCCGTCCATTGGGGGTGCAGGGGCGCCGCCCCCCCCCCCCCCTATCCATGCATCTGGCCCCCTAATCTACATGCAGGGCACCGGACGCATGGATTCCAATGTTTTTTTTTTTTTGATGAATCACGTGATTAGAGCCAGAGGCTCAAATAGGCTTCAAAAAAAGGTGGGGTATGGGGTGCAGAGCACTGCGCCCTGAGCCCACCCAGTTGTGTGACAATAGCGAATGAATATTCGCTATTATCACACTGATTCTCCTCCCAGCCAATCAGGAAGTGGGTCCTGAGACCTGTTTGCCCATTGGCTGAAAGGAGAAACCATTCTAATGGCCAAGGAGGAGGAGGAGGAGGGAGGAGACGCAGGGGGAAGCCGCTGCCACCGCTGCCTGCCCTCCACGTCAGTCCAGGGTGAGTGAGCCGGCAATGCGGGGGGGAGTGGTATGGTGTGCAGGCTGGAGCTGGTTTGGTTCGGGGGGGTATGATGTGGTTCATCTGCCACCCCCCCCCCCATGGAGCACCAGCCGCCACTGGTATATACACAGTATATGGGTAATGTGTGTATAAATACTTTTTCCATATGACATATGGCGGGTCACAGAAGGAAGGTGTTGGGTGGAATTACCTTTCAGAGAAGAAAACACGTTAAATGAAAAGTCAAAGTAGGAATGAAATAAACATGATCTTTAAATGTGTCCCTTTAATAATTAAGTAGAACCTGCCGCAGATAATCCGGGAACGCACGTCTGTCAGATGCGGAGATACGGCGATGGAAGGAAAACTCCGCTCCCCATATATTAATTTTAATGTCTTGTTACCAACGGGACGGATTGGCAGAGGATTAAAGATAATAGGAAAACAAATGATAAATCAGGTTCTGGGCATTAATTCAATGTGCTTTCTACAGCCCCAAATTTATGTGCAATTTTTATGAGCATAATGTAGCAGATACATGTGTAGGAGACGCACTTTGTGCTTCAGCCAAAAAAAAAAAAGTCTGATTAGATTATAAAACTAACGTCATTTTCCACCATTAGATAAATATTCGAGCAGGGGCTGACTGGCAACTTTCGGCCTAGGGGGCAAGTACAAACCAGAGGCCCATGGTGCAGCGACTCGCCCCCCCCCCACTCTCCCTCTTCCTGGCCTCCTCCTGACCCCCATTCCAGGCTGAAGCTCCACTCCAGGCACTCTCTACTCACAGGGCGGATCCGGGTTCCCAACCTGGTCAGCAGGGGGCGAGCTGGGACAGGAGGGTCTCCAGTGGGGCATAGAACCAGCCTCTGCTTAGACACAGTTTGCACCATCCATGCTGGGGGGGGGGTCTGCACTCTGTCCTTGTTTTCACCCCATACACAATAGGTCAGCAGTGGAGACTTCTACTTCTCTTCACCAGGAATCTTTAGGGCATGTCTGTGGCAGAAGCGGTGCAGCCTTTTTACGGAGCATCAGAGCGGCCCGGGGGGCAATTGCCTCCCTGCCCCCTGTCCCAGTCCTTCCCTGTATTCGAGTTTATGAGGATCTATAGAGGCACCTCAACTAACAACTTAAAGGATTTTAGATAAGGGTGCAGGGAGTATAGCAGCCCTCATGAGGTCCGATCTGTAAATGAAGAATCACTATGGAGGAGCCAAACATACCGGGTTCAGGATGAAGTGGGTTTGACCATCTTTACTGAATTGCCGAATTAGAACCTCATTGAAATCAATGGAAGCCGAATATTCAAAAATAGTTCTGGCCAAATTCTAGACTAATAAGAAATAAATTGTCAGGGCCAGGGGAGGACTGGGCCAGGGGGCAGGGGGGCAGTTGCCCCCTGGGCTTCTCTGATGCCCCATAAAAGGCTGCACTGCTTATGCCACAGACATGCCTAAAGGATTCCTGGTGAAGAGAAGTAAAAAGTCCCTGCCGCTGACCTACTGAGTGCGGGGAGAAGGCAAGGACAGAGCACTGGACAGAGAGCAGGCTGAGCAGAGGCCGGTTCCATGCCCCACTGGAGACTCTCCTCCCCTGGCCAGCCCCAACCGAGCTGTCCCACCTCCCCACAACCGCCCTCTGCTGGCCAGGTCAGGAACCCGGATTCGGTCGGTGAGTAGAGAGTACCTGGAGTGGAGCTTCAGCTTGGATTGGGGGTCAGGAGGAGGATGGGAAGAGAGGGAGTGGGAGGGGGGCCGAGTTGCTGCACCATGGGCCTCTGGTTTGTATTTGCCCCCCGCGGCCGAAAGCTGCCAGTCAGCCCCTGGTCAGGCCAATGGCACGGGGAGGCTGGGCACTGTACCAAAGGAAAAAAACTTTTTTTTTTTAAATTTAATTTATTTATTTATTTTTTACTTTCAATATGTCTTTTTTTTGTTATAATAAAGCAAGAAGTAAAGTACATTCTAATGTGGGCTAACAATCCCATGACATTTTTTTTTTTAATTAATCCGAGAGCAGCTAATTTAGTTAGACTTAAAGTGAAATATTAAAAAAAATGCAAAATTCCTTTAACTGTTTCATTTTTCAGCGCTGTCACAATTTGAATGACAATTGCGCGGTCATGCAACACTGTACCCATATGAAATTATCATTTTTTTTCCACACGAATAGAGCTTTCTTTTCGTGGTATTTATTCATCCCTTTTTTTTTTTTTATTTCTGCAAAAAATTTTTAAAAAGTCAGAAAATTTAGGAAAAAAATGCATTTTTCTTCATTTCTGTAAATAAATAATCTTTGTTCATAAATTTAGGCCAAACTGTATTCTGCTCCATTCTTTGGTGAAAATACCCCAAATCAGTGTATATTATTTAGTCTGTAGGAAAGAGTCCACAAATCATGGGATATAAACTGTATATCTGAAAATTAACCACTTTACGACCGCTCACTGTGCCTCTACTGCGGCACAGTGGCTCGTTATCGTCCAGCGACGTAGTACTACGTCGCTGGACTCCTCCCCTTGTGGGCAGCGCTCGCGCGCCGCTGGAGGCTCGCTCCCGCTGTATTCAGTCACAGTGGGAGTCGGGCCAGGGAAGGAGCAGCGGCGATCGGCGCTGCTCTTCCCTGATCATTGGGGAATCGAGTTTGGAGATCCGCCCACTTGTGTAAACAGAGTGGGCGGATCTCCTCAGTGACAGACAGTGACAGATTGCAGGGTTCAGCATAGTTGAACCCTCGATCTGTCCCTGTGTCACTCAGTCACCTCCCCCCACACGTTAGTAAGCACCAGGCATACATTAACCCCTCCCTCTCCAATAAAATTAACCCCTTCCCTGCCAGTGTCATTTTTCCAGTAACAGTGCATATTTTTAGCACTGATTACTGTAGTAATGTCACTGGTACCCCCAAAAGTGTCAAAAATGTCAGTCAAGGGTCCGATCTGTCCGACGCTATGTCGCAGTCCCGCAAAAAAAAATCTCAGATCACCGCCATTACGCGTTAAAAAAAAAAAACACCAAAAATGACAGAAATCTTTCCCTTAGTTAGTAAACGCAATAACTTTTGCGCAAACCAATCAAAATACGCCTATTGTGATTTTTTTTTACCAAACATAGGTAGTAGAAAACAAATTGGCCAAAAATTTAAAAAAATTTTGATTTTTACATTTTTTCGGGGGGGGGGGGGGGAATTTCATATAAAAAAATGTGAAAAATATTGTTATTTTTTCAAAATTTACGCTCTTTTTTTGTTTATAGCGCAAAAAGTAAAAATCGCACAGGTGATCAAATACCACCAAAAGAAAGCTCTGTTTGTGGGAAAAAAAGGACGTCAATTTTGTTTGGGTACGGCATTGCACGACCGCGAAATTGTCAGTTAAAGTCGCACAGTGCCGAATCGCAAAAAGTGGCCTGGACGTAAGACAGCAAAATCCTCCGGTGGTAAAGTGGTTAATCAATCCTGATTTACTGACGGCAGATCATGAGATCATGAGAATCATCAAATGCAAAAATACCCCCCAAATCACCCCTTTTTGGAAAGTAGACAGTCCCAGGTATTTAGTAAGAGGCATGGCGGGTTTTTTGAAGCTGTAATCCTGCCCCTAAAAGATGTCACTGATGACGAAACACTTTCGGACACTTCATGTTGTTCTCACATTTTGGAAGGACTTTTCTACATAAATGTATCATATATTCTCAAATGTTTTTTTTTTTTTATTTATTTATTATTCTTTGCAGTGCGGATTTGCATAATTTATGTGTAAATATAGGAATTTGCATGGTTCCTAGATAGATTATCGCTATATGTTTTTGCACTTTGATCGATTTGCATAATTTATGCATGAATATATGAATTTGCATAATTCTTAGATTATTTTTATGTGTTTTTTGCACATTGCACTTTTTTGCATCTTTATTTAAGTTGATAGTTTAGCGCTGCTTTTTATTTTTTTATTTCATTGTTTACAAGTGGCTGCTTGTTTTATGCACTACCTTTTGAGATTTGTTATCGCCCCAAAAATACATGCCAGACCCTTATCCTTGCTAAAAGTATTGTATGGAAGTCAACAGGGGAAACCCACAAAAAAAAAAAAGAAAAAAAAAAAGAAAAGAAATAGCCCCCCCCCCCCCCCCCCCCCCCACCAAAATCAATTCCACATCTTCATCGACATGTAGCCTGGATCAACTGCTGGTGGCACTGTGGTTCCCAGAGGGGAAGGTTGTAGTTCTGCTATTCACCAGCGGGTGTCCCAGCTGGGAGACACCTGCTGGTGGACATCAGAACTGCAATTTTCCACTCTTGGAACCACAGTGCCACCAGCAGGTCATCCAGGTCCTCACAGCTACAGAATGCATTGCCTTAGTGCATGGGTGTCCAACCTTTTGGCTTCTCTTTGGGCCACATTGAGTGTAGAGAAATTTTCTCGGGCCGCATATAAAGTAATAGAATGTTGCCGCGCCGCCCCGCCCCCCGCACTAATTTAACAGGACTAGAGGATGATCAAATGAAATTAGTATACAGAGGTTTACTTCTTCTGAGAGATAACAAAGGAACACTCTAACCACCATGATCACTTCAGTGATTTGAAGTGGTCATGGTGGTAGAAGTCAGAAACACTGCACATGCTCGCTCCCCTCCCCTCTGAGGCAGCTTCTGCCTACCGTTAGTTGGAAGCTGCTGTGGCCATGCCCCCGACCCGACTTCCTTCCTCCCCAGCAAAAAAAAAATTGTCAGGGGGCAGTGGGCTGCATTGCCTGCAGTTCTGGGCCGCATGTGGCCCTCGGGCCGCAGGTTGGACATGCCTGCCTTAGTGCGTTGCAGTGTCATATGCAGAAACATGTACAGTGTAGAAATGTTAATGCACTCTGAAAGTTTAGCCAAGGGATCAGAATGGCTTTCAGTTTTCTAATTAAAGTGTATCTAAAGCCCAATTTTTTTTTTTTTTTTTTTAAATTCCAGACAGAGCAGAGAAGGGTTAATCCCTCTCTTTTTCCCCATTGGGGAGATTTTCTTGTGCTTCCAGCAGGGCCGGATTAAGAGCATCATGGGCTTGGTGCTGAGGATTTTGAAGGGCCTTAAGGGCCGTGCCTTGGCATGCACCCAGAGGAGGAAGGGTGCAGCCATGCATGCCTAATTCCACATGGGATGCTGTCTCTGAAGCCCATAAACACATCCATGCATCGGCAACTGTCCCTCCTTGTCCGGCCTTCGTGCTGTGTGGGGAGGTTCTGAGGGAGCTGCCTGGGGAAGCGAGCATAGAAGCCAGACTTCTGTGTTTACAAGTGACAGAAGAGCGGTAACAGTGAATATGGCCAACCTGGGGCCTATATAAAGGTTGGGGCCTGGAGCTGCAGCTCCAATAGCCCCTACATTAATCTGGCCCTGGCTTCCAGTCTCAGAGTTACAACAGGAAGTGAAAGGGAGTCTCTTCAAAGTAATGGAAAATATCCTCTCAGACAATTATTGCCAGAACAGGCGCCCCCCGCTGGAATATTTCCCCTCTATTCCTGTTATGGTGGCAAGTGTTACATTTTGAAGATCACTTTCTGTCTTGCTGACAACAGCCCCCAGGACAAATGGAGCGGTTTAGTCACCCCTGTGGAGGCAAAGACATCAGAAGTTCTAACTCAAACCCACACCAGAAGAACTGAAGGTGTGCTCCAGGTTCCTATGTGTCCAATTATGGAAATAGGAGAGTGCCAAACACCAACAAAGCCCGACAGTCACTAGAGTAAAAGCAGCTTCAGTTCAACTCTGCCCCAGTCATGCCTCCCAATGTGTATGGCCCCACCCATGGGGCTTTATCATGGAGGTCTCCATGACTAAGCCCAGTAGGTGGGGCAGGCTTAGTGATGGAGTTCTCCATGACTAAGCCCAGTGGGTGGGGCAGGCTTAGCGATGGAGGTCTCCATGACTAGGCCCAGTGGGTGGGGAAGGCTTAGCGATGGTGGTCTCCATGACTAAGCCCAGTGGGTGGGGCAGGCTTAGCGATGGAGTTCTCCATCACTAAGCCCAGGGGGTGGGGAAGGCTTAGCAATGGAGGTCTCCATGACCAAACCCAGTGGGTGTGGAAGGCTTAGCGATGGGGATCTCCATGTCTAAGCCCAGCTGATGGGGCAGGCTTAGCGATAGAGGTCTCCATGACTAAGCCCAATGGGTGGGGAAGGCTTAGCGATGGAGGTCTCCATGACTAAACCCAGTGGGTGGGGAAGGCTTAGCAATTGAGGTCTCCATGATTGAGCCCAGTGGGTGGGGCAGGCTTAGCGATGGAGATCTCCATGACTAAGCCCAGCTGGTGGGGCAGGCTTAGCGATGGAGATCTCCATGATTAAGCCCAGTGGGTGGGGCTGGCTTAGTGATGGGGGTCTCCATCACTAAGCCCAGGGGGTGGGGAAGGCTTAGCGATGGAAGTCTCCATCACTAAGCCCAGGGGGTGGGGAAGGCTTAGTGATGGAGGTCTCCATGACTAAACCCAATGGGTGGGGAAGGCTTAGCGATGGAGGTCTCCGTGATTAAGCCCAGTGGGTGGGGCAGGCTTAGTGATGGAGGTCTCCATGACTAAGCCCAGGGGGTGGAATTTAATTGTGAAGACCAGCCCTGGGCTTTAGTTGGTGGAGCAAGATGGACACCTAAGACTTATAATGGCGAGTGAGACATGGCGAAATGCGTATATTCAGGATGGAAAAGCTCACTCTGAAAACATATAATATTATTGACATAAAACATTTATTCCAGGCCACTTCCAGAAAAGCCATTTTTGATTTGCGTCATGGAGCGCAGGACGCATGCGCCAATTTACTTTTGTCCTCGCAGGAGAGATTTTTATTAACCGCTGTAATGCAAATTGGATTTTCTATGCATCAGAGCCTGGGAAATGAATTTAGCAGCAAGGCTTGACAGACCTGCAAAGACACTGACCCCTGTCGCGGCTCGGTGTTTGCGTGCGGCAGGATGAACGCATCGTAATTGGGAAATGGAGGCGTAGAGCGACAGTAGGTCAGAAACACAAGACGGTCGGTGCGACATCAATTGTTTTATAGCAGAAGGTATGAGAGGCAATTAGGAGACAAACACCGCATTTTCCATTTAATTACTTTGTTTATTACCAGCGCAAGTTCAGCGATGATAGCAGAGGAGGAGGTGGTTTTTAATTTACTCAAATTAACATGTATATTTGATAACAGACCGCTTATACTTAGCTTGCATTGCTTTGCTTGTTAATTTTTCTAATCAGCAGCTTGGGTGCAATGAAGGGAATATAAGTTGTACTTTGGCTCCCCCAAGTGGCAGGAAAACAAACTGCAACCTTGCAGAATCGCATTTAGGGTCAGTCTTATTCAGTGCGATATACAAGTGGTCTCCAAACTGCGGCCCTTCGCTTTATTTTATCCAGCCCTTGGGGCATAGTTCCTAACATCGACAATGGGACACTATTCCTTCTACTGACACCAATGATGGGGCACTATTCCTCCCACTGACACTAATGATGGGGCACTATTCCTCTCACTGACACCAATGATGGGGCTCTATTCCTCCCACTGACACCAATGATGGGGCAATATTCCTTCCACTGACACCAATGATGGGGCATTATTCTTCCCACTGACACCAATGATAGGGCACTATTCCTCCCACTGACACCAATGATGGGGCACTATTCCTCCCACTGACACCAATTATGGGGCTCTATTCCTTCCACTGACACCAATGATGGGACACTATTCCTCCCACTGACACCAACGATGGGACACTATTCCTCCCACTGACACCAATGATGGGGCACTATTCCTCCCACTGACACCAATGATGGGGCACTATTCCTCCCACTGACACCAATGATGGGGCACTATTCCTCCCACTGACACCAATGATGGGGCACTATTCCTCCCACTGACACCAATGATGGGGCACTATTCCTCCTACTGACACCAATGATGGGGCACTATTCCTCCCACTGACACCAATGATGGGGCACTATTCCTCCTACTGACACGAATGATGGGGCACTATTTCTCCCACTGACACCAATGATGGGACACTATTCCTCCAACTGACACCAATGATGGGGCACTATTCCTCCCACTGACACCAATGATGGGGCACTATTCCTCCTACTGACACCAATGATGGGGCACTATTTCTCCCACTGACACCAATGATGGGGCATTATTCCTCCCACTGACACCAATGATGGGACACTATTCCTCCCACTGACACCAATGATGGGACACTATTCCTCCCACTGACACCAATGATGGGGCACTATTCCTCCCACTGACACCAATGATGGGGCACTCTTCCTCCCACTGACACTAATGATGGGGCACTATTCCTCCCACTGACACCAATGATGGGGCACTATTCCTCCCACTGACACCAATGATGGGGCACTATACCTCCCACTGACACCAATGATGGGGCACTATTCCTCCTACTAACACCAATGATGGGGCACTATTCCTTTCACTGACACCAATGATGGGGCAATATTCCTCCCACTGACACCAATGATGGGGCACTGTTTATCCCACTGACACCAATGATGGGGCACTATTCCTCCCACTGATACCAATGATGAGGCATTATTCTTCCCACTGACACCAATTATGGGACAATATTCCTCCCACTGACACCAATGATGGGGCACTATTCCTTTCACTGACACCAGTGATGGGGCAATATTCTTCCCTCTGACACCAATGATGGGGCACTATTCCTCCCACTGACACCAATGATGGGGCACTTTCCTCCCACTGACACCAATGATGGGGCACCATTCCTCCTATTAATGCCAAAGAGGGGATAGAGGAGGGGGTCCTCTATAATGATGGGGGTAATATGGGGGAGGGGATCTTATGTAATGATGGGGGTAATATGGGGGAAGGGCCCTGTGTAATGATAGGGGTAGTATTGTTTGTTTTTTGGGATGTTTGGGTGGAGAGGGAAATTGCATTGGGAGGCGGGGGGGGGTTGATGTTGAAGGCAAGGTCAAGAAAATGGTTGCCCAGGGTCCGATCAATACCCTTTGCAAAAAAAAAAGAAAAAATATCACGGGGTCCCCAAACATTCATACTAGACTCATAGCTAAGCATGCTGGCTGGCAGGCAATGAGCGAGTTCCCCCCCCCCCCACACTGACCCATACCAAGCCATATGCCCTCCACATGAAGGAGGTGCCTTGCCACAGGAGCCCTTGGAAAAGCAAATTGTCCCTATATTGATAAGTAAAAAGGTCTCTTCACCACAACCCTGGCCTGAGGCTAGGGGGAATTAACGGAATCTGGAAGCTTCAGATATCCCCTCCCCACATGTAAATAAGTAGCACATAGTATCCCTATTTAACCCATTCACAAAAAAGATACAAATTAAACATAAACACAAACATTGTAGCAAAGTTCTTTATTTAACCACTTGCCGCCAAATCACGTATCTGGTACATCATTTGACTTCAAGTGGTTGTACCAGCAGTACCCGCCGGCAGTAACCACAGCAGTATCAGCCAGCAGTACCCACAGCAGTATCAGCCAGCAGTACCAGCCAGCAGTACCCACCAGCAGTAGTAGCCAGCAGTAACCACCAGCAGTACCAGCTAGCAGTACCCACCAGCAGTACCCACCAGCAGTACCCGCCAGCAGTAAGTCATATGTGCTAAGGGTGCAACTAGCCCCCAGCACATAACTGTAACTATCCCAGCATGTGAAGTGTTTCTGACTCCTACCACCATCACCACTTCAAATCACTGAAATGGTCATGGTGGTTAGAGTGGTTTGGGAGCAGTGCCATGACAAGCTGACCAAGATTTCCCATAGACGGCAATGAGCACTGAATGCTGAAAATTGGTCTAGGCAGGAAGGGGGTGAAAGTGCCCTGTATTTATTTTGTCAAGGGGAACCCTATGACAGAAGTTAAAAAAAAAACGGCATGCCCCCCCCTCCTAAATCTAAACTAGGCCTTTTGGGTCTGGTACAGATTTTAAGTGGAACCCTGCGCCACGCCAATTTTTTTTTAAAATGGCGTGGGTCCCCCCAAAATCCATAACAGACCCTTATCTGAGCATGCAGCCTGGCAGGTCAGGAAAGGGGGGATGAGCGAGTGATCCCCCTCCTGAACCATACCAGGCCACTTGCCCTCAGCATGGGGATGGTGCTTCAGGGTGCCCCCAAAGCAGGGTGTCCCCATGTTGATGGAGACAAGGGCCTCTTCCCAACAACCCTGGGCTGTGGTTGTCTGGGGTCTGTAGGTGGGGGGCTTATCGAAATCTGGAAGCCCCCCAGATCCTGCTCCCCCCCTGTGGGAATGGGTATCAGGTACATCGTACCCATTCACCAAAAAGTGTAAAAGTAAAAATTACAGGAAACTGTTTTTGACAAGTCCTTTATCAAAAAGAAAAAAGAAAAAAAAATAGTGTCCCTCGATGTAAATCCATCATTAATTACGATGCCCGCCGCCGCACCCGAAAAATAGAAAAAAATTAAAAAATGCTTCACCTCTTAAGAGGCTACCTGCCGTCTGCCCGATCCTCAGCTTTGACAGTCCTTTTATGGGCAAGAGGCGGGGCCACCTGGCTACGTCACCTGGTGGCACCGCCCCCTTCTGATGTCACATGAAGCTGAGGATCGGGCAGATGGCTCTAGGTGATCAGCGGGTCCGGCGGCCACAATCGCTCCCTCTGGAGACAGAATGGCAGTCTGCCATTGTAAAGTGCATCAATGTCAAGAGTGCCTAGGCACAGGAAATGCACCAATAGCAGGAATGCCTAGGCACAGGAAGTGTGCTGATATCAGGAGTGTCTAGGCACAGGAAGTGCGCTGATATCAGGAGTGCCTAGGCACAGGAAATGCACCAATAGCAGGAATGCCTAGGCACAGGAAGTGTGCTGATATCAGGAATGCCTAGGCCCAGGAAGTGTGCTGATATCAGGAGTGCCTAGGCACAGGAAATGCACCAATAGCAGGAATGCCTAGGCACAGGAAGTGTGCTGATATCAGGAATGCCTAGGCCCAGGAAGTGTGCTGATATCAGGAGTGCCTAGGCACAGGTAATGCACCAATAGCAGGAATGCGTAGGCACAGGAAGTGTGCTGATATCAGGAGTACCTAGGCGCAGGAAGTGTGCTGATATCAGGAATGCCTAGGCGCAGGAAGTGTGCTGATATCAGGAGTGTCTAGGCACAGGAAGTGCGCTGATATCAGGAGTACCTAGGCGCAGGAAGTGTGCTGATATCAGGAGTACCTAGGCGCAGGAAGTGTGCTGATATCAGGAATGCCTAGGCACAGGAAGTGCGCTGATATCAGGAGTGCCTGGGCACAGGAAATGCACCAATAGCAGGAATGCGTAGGCACAGGAAGTGTGCTGATATCAGGAGTACCTAGGCGCAGGAAGTGCACCAATATCAGCTATTTTTTAAAGAGGAATTTAAGACAAAAGTCTATTTTTATGGGTGCGGCACAATTTATATTTCTCGACGTTTCCTATTAGACAGGAGAAGTTACTTTTTATTCAGGCCGACTTTAAGGGGTTTATTTATAAAACATTTTGTTGAATAAATGTTTTGCGCAATGCTAAACGCATTTGGTGGTAATTTCTCTAAGGCACCGTTCCCAATAGTGCCATTTGTCATGCGACTTTGAACAAATAAAGTTGCATTACAATTGCAGCCCATTGTTTATAATAGCACCTGTTCTAATGTATGTGACTTTTCTTTGAAAAGGTTCCTGCACTACTTTGATGAGACTTTCTTGCGATTTGAGTGCATAAGAGTGTAAAGTTGCATTAACGTCGCACTCGAAATCGCACCACTTTGCCGTCAGGCTATGAATGGATCCTAATGGATCCTCGGCTCCATCTAGTGGCCAAAATGCAATACAGTTTTCTGAAATACCTAATATAGAAAATATAATACATTTGGGCCACTAGATGGAGCCGATGATCATAGGAATCTCTCTGTTAAAGAAATTATAAGCACAATTCTAGCAGCGTGTACCGATGTGTTTGGCATTCATTGAATGAAAGGTTTCACAAATAGACTTTGAGACTTTACTCCGATCCTTGGCCTGCCTCCAAAATTAAAACCAGATAAGCCCCCAATCACCTTGGTGCGGCTTTGAAATCACCATACTTCAGCCCGATTTCAAAGCGACTCATCAATGCAATTTGCACTGCCAGGTTCATACAACAGAAGTCTATGGAAGTCGCAAAGAAATCTGCAAAAAGCAGGGCAGAAACTTTTTTCAACCTTTTTTGTGTTGCAGCTACAGCGCCTTGAAAAAGTATTCACACCCCTTGAAATTTCCCACATTTTCTCATGTTACAACCAAAAATGTAAATGTATTTTATTGGGATTTTATGTGATAGACCGAATTCAGACAGTAGACAAGTAGACAGTAGACAAGTTTAGTTGATTTGTTTTATCTTTTAATTTCATTCTTATATTACAAAAGGGTGGATCCTCCAATCACAGGAGCTTTTATACAATGCTGGGAAAAGGTCATCTAGAGCCCAGGGTGAATATGCAGAATTTCGCCCCCAAGATGTTTAAGAATTATGTGTCGACAAACATCCCATCCCCCCAAAAAATTGAGCGCTAATCTGTATGCTTAGCTCAAAACCTCTCTCTTTCCGCATGTCCTCCCAGCACCATTCCGCCCCTTCAGAAAAAATCCCCCTTCTTAGCACAAATCCTCTATCCCTCAAATTTCTCCTCTAGCACAATCCCTACCCCCCCCCCCCCCACACACACTATACTGTATTACCTTTTCTATCACTAACCGCCCAAATCCCACCTCCTAGCACAAATTCCTTTCCCCATTCCCCTCTCAACTCAAATCCCCCCCCCCCCATTTCTCCTCCTAGTGCAAGTCTCCACTCCCAAAAAACGATTCCCCCTCCTAACACAAATCCCCCCCCCTCACTATATTACCTTTTCTAGCACTAACCGCCCAAATCCCACCTCCTAGCACAAATCCTCTTCTCCATTCCCCGAACCCCCCCCCCCCAATTTCTCTTCCTAGCACAAATGCCCACTTCCAAAAAAACTATTTCCCCCAAATAGCAAAAATCCCCCCCCCCCCACACTGTATTACCTTTTCTAGCACTAACTGCCCAAATCACACCTCCTAGCACAAATAGCTCCAAAATCACTAGTCCTAGCACACCTCCCAACATTTCCCCTCCTCGAAAATTTCTTACCTCCTGCTGTCCCCCCAAATCCCCTCCTCCCAATCTCCTTGTGGTACCCCCTGCACCTCACATGAAACCACAGTGCCCAGGGCAGCTGACCCTCCTGCCCACCCCTTGTCTCAGCCCTGCTTTTATATGATAGTTTGTACAAACCCGCACCTTGATGTAACTTGCTTGCATATTGATTGGGTAAGATGTAACATTATCAACCTAATATAGTCGCTTATAGTTGACAATCCGTATAGGAAATATACACAACACGTATGTTTTAGCTAATTAAAAAAAAAACACAATGTAATAAACTCACCGGTGAGAAATGTTTTCTTCCCAAACTATAATTAATACCCCGAGACAGCAGATGTGGAGCGTCACCCCAGGGAAGGTGTTTGCTGAGGTTGTAAAATGTATTTCTGTACATAGCAGGGTTGGAATAAATCCCATTCCTTAAACCTGGAAAGGTGTTTTATCCATACTTAGAAGGATAAATGTGTGGCTTTTTGTCACCAGGCTCTGATGAGGAATCTTAGAAACATGTATAGATGTACACTATATTACCAAAAGTATTGTGACGCCTCTCTATATACACCATATTACCAAAAGTATTGGGACGCCTCTCCATATACACTATATTACCAAAAGTATTGGGACGCCTGCCTTTACACACACATGAACTTTAATGGCATCCCAGTCTTAGTCCATAGGGTTCAATATTGAGTTGGCTCCACCCTTTGCAGCTATAACAGCTTCAACTCTTCTGGGAAGGCTGTCCACAAGGTTTAGGAGTGTCTATGGGAATGTTTCACCATGTTTCAAGAAGTGTATTTGTGAGGTCAGGCACTGATGTTGGAAAGAAGGCCTGGCTTACAGTCTCTGCTCTAATTCATCCCAAAGGTATCTTCTTTCTGGTTGGTGGTCAGGACTCTGTGCAGGCCAGTCAAATTCCTCCACCCCAAACTCGCTCCTCCGTGTCATTATGGACCTTGCTTTGTGCACTGGTGTGCAGTCATGTTGGAACAGGGAGGGGCCATCCCCAAACTCCTCCCACAAAGTTGGGAGCATGAAATTGTCCAAAATGTCTTGGTATGCTGACCCCTTAAGAGTTCCCTTCACTGGAACTAAGGGGCCAAGCCCAACCCCTGGAAAAGGCCAATCAAGTTCCTCCACCCCAAACTCGCTCATCCTTGTCTTTATGGACCTTGCTTTGTGCACTGGTCCAAATCATTTGGTGGAGGGGGGATTATGGTGTGGGGGGGGGGGATTATGGTGTGGGGGAGTTTTTCAGGGGTTGGACTTGGCCCCTTAGTTCCAGTTAAGGGAGCTCTTAAGGCCTCAGCATACCAAGGCATTTTGGACAATTTCATGCTCCCAACATTGTGGGAGGGGTTTGGGGATGGCCCCTTCCTGTTCCAACATGACTGTGCACCAGTGCACAAAGCAAGGTCCATAATGACATGGATGAGTCTTCACTTGTCAGGTTTCCTCCCACTGTCCAGTATGCCTCCCTATTGGACCAGTGTAAAACATTCAGACAAGCTGAACTGCAGGTGAGCACCATGAGCAGACCTCACTAATGGATCCCGCACTCTGGTAGGCAGAGAGCAATATAGATTTACCTGGAAATCTCTCTGGTAAGCAGAAAGACCCAAAAACTATACTTTCTCTCTCTAGCACCTACTGTACCTAGGAGGGTGCTACACAACCATAGGTCACCCTTCCATGTGCCCTTTTCTGTTAAGGCCAGTTTTAGGTTGGGGCAGTTGCTGTTTGTTTGTACCATTGGTTATTTGTTAAGGGGGCTACGCTACCATGGTGTAGTAATTCTTGGAACAAAATCAATTTATTTGAATAAAATACACTCTCATTGCCTCTCATGATTAGTGATGGACGAACATCGGCCGGGGCGGTTCGCGAACGCCAGCCGCAAATTTTCTCAAAAGTTGCGAACCGCAAGTTCGCGGCGGGCCCCATTGACTTTAATGGGAGGTGAACTTTAAAAACTTTTAGGTCATATTTGCAGCCACAAAAGACGTACTAGCTGTACACAAATAGTCCCAGCACATGGACAATGTCATAACAGAAGTATTGCAATTGAAAAAGTTGCCCTAAATTTTTTTATTTTCTTTTTACAGTAAAAATATATATATTTTTTTTCATAAATCAGCCAGAACTGACAGCAGCCAGTAAATACATTGTCTAATACATATAGGGTCCATTCACACATCTGTAAAATGGGTCCGCATCCATTCCACAATTTGGCGGAACCTTTACAGACCCATTGATTTTCATTTCCAGTCTGAAAAATTTGGCATTCACAGGATACAGAAGTAAGTGTCGGCCATTCCAAGCCCCAAAAATTAACCCACATGAGTTTACCTGACAGCTAAGAATGTAGTATTCTGTGGCTGAAGGTACATTAGGCATTCACAGGATACAGAAGTAAGTGTCGGCCAGTATAGGCTGCAAAAATGATGGCTAGAGGTACAGTAGGCATTCACAGTACACAGAACCGTAAATGTTTGCCTGTAAAGGCTCCAAAAATTAGCTCACATGGTTTGAACTGACAGCAAAGAACTTAGTATTTGGTGGCTGGAGGTACATTAGGCATTCACAGAAAAACGAATTGTCGGCCTTGAAAGTCCCCTAAAATTTGCCATTCAATGGACATGAAATGCCTTTTATGCCGCTGTATGTAGCGAAGCCAAGGACCAGGAATTGTGGGTGGAGGAATTTCGATGAAACCTGGTCTACTGGTCACATGTGTTGAATTCCTCAGAGATCCATGCCTCATTCATTTTTATAAATGTGAGGTAGTCAACACTGTCATGAGCTAGGCGAGTGCGCTTATCGGTCACGATCCCCCCTGCTGCACTGAACGTCCTTTTGGACAGGATACTGGACGGGGGGAAAGCCAACATTTCCATTGCAAATTGTGCAAGCTCTGGCCAGAGGTCAAGCCTGCCCACCCAGTAGTCCAGGGGTTCATCACTCCTCAGAGCGTCAACATCGGGCGTTAACACTATGTAGTCGGACACCTGTCGGTCTAGGCGTTCCCTCATGCTGGATCCGAAGTACAGCTGTCGTTGGTTCGGCTGAAAGAAGGATCTCATATCTGAAGTGACCAAGACATTTTCCAACCGTCCTCTTCTTGCAGGCGATGTTGGATTGCTACCCGCAACTGTCTCTCTGTGACTGGAAATTCCTCTGCCAGCGCACGGAAAAGCAGAATGCAGCATTTCCCTCAGCAAGGCCTGGAAGTGCTGCATTCTGACCGCCCTCTGTGATTGTGGTAACATTTCCGCCATTTTGTGTTTGTATCGGGGGTCTAAGTACGTTGCCACCCAGTACTGGTCCTTGGCCTTTATGCGTTTTATACAGGGGTCCCCCTTAAAATACTGCAGCATGTAGGCCCCCATTCCCACTAAACTGGAAGCGGTGTAGTGGCCTGCTTCCAGCTCATCATCCAGGATAATGTCGTCCTAGTTCTCCTCCCCCTCCCCCCATCCACGGATAACACTAGGGATCCCAGAAAGGTTTAAAGCATGCTCTTCTTGCTCCTCCTCATCCCCCCAGCACCATCCTCCTCCTCTGACTCCTCTTCAGACTCCTGCTGTTGATTTGTCTCAGATGGAGTAGCACCCCCTGGGAATTCATCCAACATTGCGACTTCCTGATCTTTGTGCTCCTGCTCCTCGACGGCTTGATCAATGACCAGTGGCGGCCCGCCCATAGGGGGCGCAGGGGCGCCGCCCCCCGAACACAAGTAGAAGAAAAAAAAGATTAAATAAAAAAAAATAAAAAAAAGTATATTTTTCGCCCACTAGGGGCGTCTGACTTAGTGCTGGGTATGGGGGGTGGGGTTTGTAACGGCACCCAGGACACAAAAGGATTAAAACCGTTTAGGAGATCTTCGCCTTCCAGAGCTACAGGCACAGCTACTTGCAGGACACGAAACTCCCGAACTGGAAACCAAGGAATGATGCAAACAGTGTAGCTGGAACCTTATGAATGCTGCATACAGCTGAATAGGAAAAACCATATGAAGGGTTTACACTCCTAGCAGTCAAACTGGAACAGCATACAATAAATCCCCCCCAATAACGAGACAAGGCTCCGCGTTGAGGTTAAAACAGGAACAACATTTATTGGAAGAACACAGCACACTTTTATACAGAATTTGGAACATCCTTCCCCCAACAACCGCTTTCCCATTGGTCAATTGCACAGTACCTGCAGTTCCCCATAAGGTCCTCTCCAGCCATGCAAATGAGGGCTTGAAAATGAGTCAGCAGTGATTGGTCAGATAGCTTGACCAGAAGGACTGCCATGTGCAAGGAGACAGAAGCCCCCAGGGGGCAATCAATGTACACAATAGCCAGACACAGAACAATGGTTCCCTAACGAGCCCTCAATACACATTACTCTGAGTGTCAATACATCTCTTAGCAGACAGCAGGCAAGTTCATTAGCACACCCGACAATAGGTGAATAGAGAGCCACCTCAGACAGTCCCTCTCCTCTGCCTAAAACTAGTTTTCACAGAGACCTCTATCCTGGAGACAATGGAAAATATAATTAGGTTTAGCTTCCAGGATAGAGGCAAGACTCCATTAGCCATATGGTTAAAGAAACACAGAAAGACACAAAAATGCATAACTCCCAGTCTACTGAACAGAACCCCCACATTCAACCCATCCCCAGATAGCCTGGATCTGAGCGCTCAACATATCCAAACAGCGCTCAGATGCCACAAACACAGTCAAATCGCCACAGGGTTTACGTTTAGCATGGGCTGATGAGAGGGTCCATAGTCACATTGCAGGAGGCGAGCAACCAGGCTTCTCCAATGCCCAGTGGTGAGATTGGTCTCGTCACAGGGTTTTTGACCCCACCTTCGCCTGACAGAGGCGCCGATTGGCGCTCTTCTGGGGGTCATCGGGGCGCAGAGCAATGCGCCCCGACACACACTCCACTTTAACGATGTCCAGGCTGTGATTGGTCCAGAGTCCAGTCTGGACCAATCACAGGAGGACATCAGACCTGGTGACGTGACGCGTGGGGGCGGTGCACACCCCACCACTGGCACTGACTGAGACCAGTCCCACCACCAGGTCAGATGAGTCCTTGAGTCTTCAGGCAGGCTGCAGGCGCAGCCAGGGACTCGTGTCTGCTTGCTCCTCCTCATCATCTGCCTCTGCCCTGCTCCCAGCCCCCCCCTCCATACTGTGAACTGTAATGTCCGTGGCTGCTGCAGAAGGATTGCTACTGTGGGGAGGGGGTGAGTGTGTGAGTGGGGGTGGGGGGGGGGACTGGTGAAGTGCGACTGGCGATGGGTAGAAGTGGCACCTGCCCTGGGCAGAACACAATTATATGCGGCTCCCCACGAAGGCTTATCCTCTGTCCTGCTGTTTACAGTGAAGGAGAGTGGATGCAGCCAGCAGAGCAAGCAGGAGCAGGACAGTGCGGCCTGGATTTGCTCCTGCTCCTGGTATGCAACTGTGAGTGCACAGATTCTGATATGTCTGTAACTCACAGCACACTATCTCTGTCATTTCTCTAGTGGGGGGGGGGGGTGTAAGGCAGCTGGCTGCGCTCTTCCTAGCTAGGAATCTCCCTTTACTGGAGAACGATGGACAGGAGGGGTCTGTGTTGGGGTCCCCTCTGATCACCGCCTGCAGTCCTACTAACTAGGGATCTCCTTCTCCTAGAGGGGTGGTGGACGGGGGGGGGTCCGTTTTGGGGTCCCCACTGATCACCCCCTGCAGTCATCCTAGTTGGGGGTCTCTTTTTACTGGAGAAGTGTGGGTAGGGCAGTCTGTGTTGGGGTCATGCCTGATAACCCCCCTGCAGTCCTAGCTGGGGATCTCCTTTTACTGGGGAAAAGTGGGTGAGGGGTCTGTGTGGAGGTCCCCTCTAAAGACCTCCTCCAGTTCTCTTAGGTGGGTGATGTCCTTCAGGGGGGTGGGCAGGGCGGTTTGTGTGGGGGGTCCCCTCTGATCATCCCCCTGCAATCCTCATAGCTGGGGGGGTCTCCTTTTTTTGGAGAAGGTTGAGTGGGGGGGGGTATGTGTGGGGGGGTCTCCCTGATTACCCCTGCAGTGGTCCTAGCTGGGTGTCTTATTTTACTGGAGAAGGGTGGCAGAGGTATGTGTGGGGTCCCCTCTGATTACTCTTCTGCATTCCTCCTAAGTGAGGGTGTCATTCTCCTGGAGGTGGGTGGGCAGAGGGGGGTCTGTGTTGGGGTCCCCTCTGGTCACCCCCTGCAGTCTATTTAGCTGAAAGACTCCTTTAACTGCATGGGGAGGGGGTTTCTTTTTTTCCTGGATAGGGGTCTCCCTATATTTGTCTGTATTCCTGGATGGATGGGAGGGGATCTTTTTTATTTGCCCCCATGCACTCATTGTTCAGGGGTCGTCAGTATTCCTGGATGGGACAGAGGGGCCCCTCTAATTACCTCCCTGCACTTCATGGTGATGGGGGATCTATAAATATATGGGAGTCAGTGGGTCCTATATAGAGGTAGGTAGGTGTCTGGAGTCTTTTAAAGAGGTAGGTAGGGTGTCAGGGGCCTGGTAGGTAGGTGTCTGTAGTCTTATATAGAGGTAGGTAGGTGTCAGTGGGTCTTATATAGAGGGAGGTAGGTGTCCAGGTGTCTTATATAGATGTAAGTGAGTGTCAGGGGGTCTTATATACAGACTGGTAGATATTTGGAGGGCTTATACAGAGGTTGGTATCTGAGGTTGGTAGGTGTCCACAGGTCTTCTATAGAGGTTGGTAGGTGTCCAGGGGTCTTATATAGAGGCCGGTAGGTTTCAGGTAGACTTTTTTAGAAGTCATTGTGTCGGAGGGTCTTATATAGAGGGCAGTAGGTGTCAGGGGCATTGAAACGTTTATGCAGCTAGTGTTAATGTAGGGTTCTGCTCAAAACAGTCTATCTTGTCGTGGTGGCAGGCTTCATATGTTTCTGCCAAAATATATTTCACCACTGTTAAATCTTGAAAGCGAGGATGACTTGGAATACACTTTAAATTTTTTATATATTATATTGTAAGAGTGTTTAAAATAAAAGTGGATGTATTAAAGGACTTGTTGGTATGGTCAGTGGGTGGGTCCTGGGGAATTTTGGTGGTCATGCCCTGAGGGGGGGTCAAGGCCTAAAGCTGTGTAGGGGGCCCCAAAATTTCTGATTGCTGCCCTGACTACCAGGGGATCAATATCACAGATCGAGGGGGACACAGCTAGCATTGCCTGCTACGGGGTCACTGGAGATCACACGCATGCAATAGGCTTACCTGTTGCAGGGATGCAATGCTAAACAGCAATCTGGACAAGGATGGGGGGGGGGCACCAGTGATCTAGTAAAGGTGGTGAACTGGGAGGAGACTGGACTGGTCTAGCTGGGTGAAGTTAGTGCCAGGTCCAGATGCCATGCACCAACCTTAGAGCTGTGTGTGTGCCTCTGTCATCTACCTACTGCAGGCACAGCATTGCAGGGGCAGAGAGCTGCTGGGAAAATCATTGAGTTGCTCAGCAGAATTCAAGAACCTGTGGAAGGAAGCTTGTGATCCATGCCAGGCTGGGGGGTGGTACTGCAATAGCAGGGAATACCTTGATTACTGAAGGCCCCTTTCACACTTGTGTGACCTTAAAGTCACTCAATTTTTTACCGCGTATTTTGCCGCGAAGCAATGCCTATTACATTTTTCTGTTTGCGCCCCCCCCCCCAAAAATTATGAGCACCAGCCGCCACTGTCAATGACACGATGCAATGCACGCTCCAGAAAGAAGGCGTAAGGTATGATGTCACTTATGGCGCCCTGGCCGTGACTGACGACCAGTTTGGTGATCTCATCGAATAGCCGCAGAAGTCTGCATGCGTCCCGAATGAGCAGCCACTGGCGAGGGGAAAAAACCCAAGCTCCCCAGAACCTGTCCTGCCGCAGAGTTCGTACAGGTAGTCATTAACTGCATGTTTCTGCTGGAGCAGCCTATCGAGCATATGCAACGTTGAGTTCCATCGCGTCGGGCAGTCACAAATAAGGCGTCTGAGGGGCAGGTTGTGTCGCCGCTGAATGTCAGCAAAGCGAGCCATGGCTGTGTAAGATCTTCTGAAATGGCCCGAGATTTTCCTTGCCTGCCGCAAGACGTCCTGGACCCCAGGGTATTTGGCAACGAATCGCTGCACCACCAAGTTCAGGACGTGTGCCATGCATGGTATGTGTGTTATTTTGCCCTGTTTCAGCGCGCTCAGCAGATTGGCACCATTGTCCCACACCACTTTACCAACTGACAAATTCAGCGGTGTCAGCCACTGGTCTGCCTGTGAACGCAAAGCTGAAAGGAGTGCAGGACCAGTGTGGCTCTTGGCTTCCAGGCACAACAGACACAGCACAGCATGGCAACGTCTCACCTGGCATGTGGAATAGGTTCTGGGGATCTTGGGCGGCGCAGGAGAATAGACAGTAGCAGCGGAAGAGGAGGAGTCAGCCGAGGAGGAGAGGGAGGGTGGAGTAGGAGGAGGAGAACAGGCAGGCCTGCTTGCAACCCGTGGCGGTACAACTAAATCTACACGGGTGCCACGGGTTGCATGCTTAACAGCCGTCAGAAGGTTCACCCAGTGGGCAGTAAAAGTGATATACCTTCCCTGCCCGTGTTTGCTATACCATGTGTCTGTGTAGATAACACCCCGCTTCAATCTGTGGTATTGGGGGGCCACAGGTTTATCACACCAGTTCTACAAATAATTGACCAGTATCTGTTGTCAATGTGTGTAGCACAGTTAACACAGCAAACGAGGCTAAATTTTTGCAGGACTAAAATACAATCTTAGAAAAGTATACTGTTAAATAACACCCCACTTCAATATGTGCTATTGGGGGGCCACTGGTCTATCACACCAGTTGTTCAAAAAAATGGCCAGTGAGGTTGGCACTGTGTGTATCAGACTTAACTCAGCAGAAGAGGCAATATTGTTGCAGGGCACAAATACACTTGTATAAGTATACTCAGATAGGCTCCAAAAATTAGCTCACATGGTTTGAACTGACAGCAAAGAACGTAGTATATGTTTGCTAGAGGTACAGTAGGCCTTCACTGTATACACAAGTTGGTGGTGGGCTGTTTAGGCCGCAAACATGAGCTCACATGGGTTGAACCTACACCTTTTTTTACGCACCAACATTTGAGCCACAGAAGCCTGCCTTTTTCCAGAAAAACGTGACAACGGCATCATGGAAGGTGGAGTGTTGGACAACTGTGAGGAGACAGGAGAAGGAGAAGGGGGAGGAGAAGGAGAAGAGGCTGGATGGTGGGAGCATGGAGTGTGGCTTTGTGGGTTCTGACAGTTTTGCTCTCACTGGGCTTGGTGGTGGGATTTCAGGTGCCTTCTTAAGGCGGTTGTGCCTAGGTGAGTGTTGGGCTTAACGCGACGAATACGTTGACTGCAAAGGCTGCAGATGGCAACACTGGTGTCAGCAACGGGCACATTAATAAAAGCCCACACTGCGGAGCCATGTGCCTGCATCCTGGGAGCTCCAGATGTGACTGTACATGGTTGATGGATCGCTCCTGATACATTTGCAGTCTGCTTTCTACCTCTTGTGCAATGCAAGTTCTGCCTGCCTCTCCTCCCTATCTGCCGCTCCGTCAGTTCTACAAATAATTGGCCAGTAACTGTTGTCACTGTGTGTAGCACTGTTTACACAGCGAGAGGTCAAATTTTTGCAGGACTAAAATACAATCTTAGAAAATGATACTGTTAAATAACACCCCACTTCAATATGAGGCATTGGGGGGGAGCATTGGTGTAGCACACCAGTTCAAAAAATTGGCCAGTGAGTTTGGCGCTGTGTGTACCAGACTTCACTCAGCAAACTAGGCAATATTGTTGCATGACACAAATACACTTGAAAAAGTTTACTCAGATAACACCCCAATTCAATATGTGGCATTGGGGGGGGGGGGCAATTGGTCTATCACACCAGTTATAATACATTATAAGTGCTTTTGTCACTGTGTGTAGTGTTGCTGCGGAAACGCTCAGTCCCACCACCACACCTGTCACAATGCTGTACAGTGCACAATAATACTACTAATCCACTATAATATGCTTTCTACAAAGTATATTATACCGTGGATTACCACCAGGTCTATTTATAGGGTAGGGGGACTGTCCATGTGCTGGAATGTTTCAATTGGCTGTCCCGTTCCACCTGACGGCTGTGTCATGGGTTAAAGTTCTTCTGAATGAAAAAGAAAATGGCGGTGCGGACATATTTGCGAACATCGGCAAAAGTCAGACTTTTTGCGAATTTGCAAACAAGCAAAATTTGCCGCAAACCGACCGCCGGGCGAATCGCAAGGCCATCTCTAATTCTGACCACCAATGTAAGGTACTTTCTTCCCACTGACCATCACACTATTGTATCATGGCCTAGAGATATAGTAATTTTAGCATGGGTTCCCTTACACCTGGAAAATAATTTAAGGGATCCCCTATGTTGAAAAGATTGAGAAAGGCTGAATAGGTCACCTGTTGATGTTTTGAAAACAGATTCTTATTTTAATTACCAAATTGATATTCTTCAGAATTCAATGTACATTTCCTCCACACCCTACAGTGTCAGATGGCAACAGCAGGGTACCTCTAGAAGACAACAAAGATTTGACTCACCATCCAATTGGCAGGTAAATATTGATATATATATATATATATTTTTTTTTAGGATTCCTATTTTTCAATCTACTCAAGGAGGTAACAGGGTCACTTTAAAGCGGAGTTCCAGGCACAAAATCAATATTTTTTTTTTGTGCCCCTCCATTAGGTAGACATCACCTGAAAAGGAATTGGATAGTTAGGTTTTTTTTTTTTTGTTTACTCACCTTGTAATTGAAGATCGTAAATACTCACCTCAGAGTACTTCCTCCCTCAGCGCCGCTGCTCACCCGTCACTTCCTGTCTCACGATGATTCCTGGGAGCTGAACGTCATTGCTCCCAGGAATCAATGTGACGGCACCGGCCCCCCGCTCATCACTTCCGGGCGACGCCTGTGGAGGAATGCGGCGCCGCACCGGAAGTGACGAGAGGGGCCGGTGCAGGCGCATTCTGGGACAAGAAGACGCGGAAGAAGACACAGAAGAGGACCGTGCCGGCTTCAGCTGCCCACAAGAGAGATGGAAACGCTGTGGAAGAAATTTTATAAGTAAGTATTTCTTCTAAAAGGTAAGTGCGAACCGGGACAGATCAGAGGCTATCCATTGTGGAATGTACTAACCCTGACTGTCCCAGGGGTATGCTTATTGAAAAATGACATCTGTGCCCGGAACTCCGCTTTAAGCTTCTAGTAGGGCCACCTTTAAAGTGAACCTGTTGTCTTGCCCAATATTTTTCCTTCCTAATTATTTGCAACATGTAACATAAATAATTACAATTCCAATAAATCAGTAACTGTAGCCAATAAATATAATTTTAGATCCTGTTCCAAATCATACAGTATAGAAATTCTGCTGTATGCACAATTACTTTTCAATAAAACCTTTATGTTAAAAAAAAAAAGGAAATTAGCCTGGAAATAAAAGTGACAAAGATGCGAACACTTAGATTGGGTAAACTTTTCTTCATTCTATTTATTTGAAAGTAATTATCTATAAATTTTATTGCCCTGAAGTGTTTGAAATAACTAGTCCCAAGACATTCACTAAGATCTCCAGCTTTGTGTTTTTCCAACAGAGGATGCGGTCCTCTGGGACTCCTAAGACTTTATATCTGCACATTTGAGCACCTGCAGAAAATCTTCATTTGGACATGTGTGGGCAAACCTAAAATATTGTCCTTCAGATAAATCCTCATAATAATGATCTTATCGTATTGTTCTTTTGAAAGAAACTTTAAACTTAGGATAACAACTGAGAAATATGAAGAATATCACCATGATTTCCTCTCTCACTCTTGTGGGTCTATCAGACCATCCACCAACCATGAAAGGACTTTTTGTGCTCTTCCTTCTCATCTATCTGATAACGGTTATCACAAACCTCCTTATTCTTTTCTTGGTTCTCATCAACTACCATCTGCACAACCCAATGTATTTTTTCCTCAGTAATTTGGCTGTCCTGGACATGTCTTATTCATCGGTGACGGCACCAAGGTTACTTTTTGATCTGGTCACCGAAAGCCAATTGATAACTCTTACCGCCTGTAGAGCCCAAGTTTTCTTCTTCCTCTACTTTGCTTGCTCAGAGCTCCTCCTGCTCTCGGCTATGTCCTATGACCGGTACATCGCCATCTGCAAACCTCTACATTACAATCAAGTTATGTCCTGGAGGGTGTGCAGTCATTTGGCTGTTGTAATTTGGGTCTTTGGGTTTATTTATTCCTTGGTTCATACTCTTTGTTTGCTCAGGTTGTCCTTCTGTGGTCCAAATTCCATCCACAACTTCTTCTGTGACCTTCCACACTTGTTCCAGATTACATGTACTGACCCCACTATAAACTCAGTGCTCGTGTTCGTAGCTGGTGGCATTGTCACCTTAGGAGCCTTTCTTTCCACGTTTATTCCCTACGTTCATATTTTCAGTACCATTCACCGAATCCGCAGCAATACTGGAAAACGAAAGGCATTCTCCACCTGCACATCACACCTCTTAGTGGTCTTCGTCTTTTATGGCTCCTTAATTTTTATTTACTTTGTTCCTTCCTCCAGCGATATGTTTAGTATGAACAAACTCTTTACGGTCATGTACACCCTCATTAACCCCTTGCTTAATCCTTTAATATACAGCATTAGGAACAAAGATCTTAAGGTGGCACACTTAAGATTCTTTTATAATTTAATGTAGCACTGCCCCCTAGAGAGCTGCTGAAAGTTACACTTCTTGGGTTCCCATGGGTTACCATTAGCAACTGACAACAGATACACGGCATTAAAAGTTCTTGGCTCAGACAATGAACAGTCCAGGGGATTTGTTTTTTTTTTTGTTTTATTTGGAACTTGGATGGGAGAAGGGATGAGTGGGATACTCCAACTTGAACTATGCACAGTTTCTGAGGACAACTAACTGAAGGCCGCTGCTTCACCTTGCCACTGAAGTAAAGATAAAGAATATGTACTCTCATTTAGGTTCCTCTTCAGGGTCTAACTTGGCACCCCCTTTCTCACTGACTGTGTGCACTGACCTTCTGTCTTCCTGGGCAGACCCCTGGCAAGCTCCCCGATACTCACGGTCGCTCTGCCTCCAACTCCCTTGTCATCATCCACTGGACCTCCTGGCTCAGCACCACACTTCTGGTCCACAAGGCCGACTGCCTGTGACCACCTTCCTCAGCAACAGGAGGAGAGATCGCCGTCACCCTCCTCCTGGGACCTGGCTTCCCGTCCAAAGATCCCCTGTCACATGTGCCCGTGGCTTTTATAACATATCCCAGGATGCACCACTGTTGTGCCTACCCACTGGGATAGTCATAAAAGCCTGTGTGTCACTGGCTGGGTTTCCTCCACTGTCCAACAGGCTCCCCTGGACCCCTGGCAAGCTCCCTAGTACTCACGGACACTGTTTTTCCCTGGGTCGCTCTGCCTCCAACTCCCTTTTCATCATCCACTGGACCTCCCGGCTCAGCACCACACTTCTGGTCCACAAGGCCGACTGCCTGTGACCACCTTCCTCAGCAACAGGAGGAGAGATCGCCGTCACCCTCCTCCTGGGACCTGGCTTCCCGTCCAAAGATCCCCTGTCACATGTGCCCTTGGCCTCTTTAACATATCCCAGGATGCACCACTGTTGTGCCTACCCACTGGAATAGTCATAAAAGCCTGTGTGTCACTGGCTGGGTTTCCTCCACTGTCCAACAGTCTCCCCTATTGGATACAGTGGGGACACTCCCTCGAACCAAATGAATCACACCCTGGACACATGTAACAGACCTAACTACTGATCAGACTCCCCTGTGAAGCAGGCAGAGCAAACTATACTTTTTCCTAGGACCTACCTAGGAGGGTGCTACATTAAGATAGCGCTTCTTCCAAAAGTTTTATTTAGTTTTGGAAAAAGTGGGGAAAAGTTTGAACCTTTCCTTTTTCAAGTATTTTATTGGTTAGGTAAAAAGCCTTAATACAGGCGAGTTTTAGTCCATGTATGGATAAGATACAAAAAAAAAAAAAAAAAGGGGGGGGAGGGGGAGAAACATAAGTAAATAAGTATGCAGCACAACAACAGTAGTAGACAAGATGTTGAACATAAAAGACGTCACTTATAAGTCAAGGCTTGAGTTATATAATAAACATTGGGCGGAACATTCTAGAGTCTACCCATCAAGAGCGTGTGGAGAGTGTCCTGACTGTATTGGGAATCATTAACAAGTTAGTTGGGCTTGCAAGCCTGATAGTAAAGATGCAGTTGCATGAGTGCTTAACTCAGTGTTGTAGTATGTTCTAGAATGTTGGCTACTTAGAGAAAGAGAGACCATAGCAGGAGAAAAGTAGCAGAGTAAGAGTTCAGGGTTGAGGGCATAGGGGTGATAGAGAAGAGGCAAAGCTAGGGAAGGAGGTAGGGGGGGATTCCAGGTACCCCTAGGTTGAACTAAGTGAAAGAATGTGCAAAAGCTGGAAAGTGGTATTGTCTATGTCTATCATTTATCAAAATTGGGTAGGAGAAAGTGTGCCACCCACGGGGACCAAGTTTGAACCTTTCATAGATTTTTATTGCTATTTACCATGTATAATTACATAGGTGGTCCATTTAGTGATCTTGGAGTAGAGTCACATTAGGGTTGTCACGTCTGGAGGAAAAGAGATTTAACCTATACATGTAAAAATATGTGTTCCAATGGGTACAGTTGCCATGGGGCTGAAACCAGTTCTGGACCGGAAGGATTTGCCCCCCTTAAAGCAGAGTTCCGGCCTCGGGAGTCAATTTGAGCTAAAAATACCCCCGGGACAGTCAGGGATAGTACATTCCATAATGGATAGCCTCTGAACTGTCCCGGGTCACACTTACCTGTAAGAAGAAATACTTACCTTGAAAAGTTCTTCTCCAGCGCTGCCATCTCAGGTGTGGGCAGCTGAATCCGCAGCGTCCCTCTTCGCGTCCTCTTCCATGACGTCGGAGTCCCACAATGCACTGCACCGGCCCCACTCGTCACTTCCGGTGCAGGCGTGGCATCCCTGCACAGCTTCTTGGCATGCCCAGAAGCTGTTTAGCAGGGAATGCCGCGCTTGCACCGGAAGTGACGAGTGGGGCCGATGCAGGCACATTGATTCCTGGGAGCGATGACGTTCATCTCCCAGGAGTCATCGCAAACAGGAAGTGACGACGCGGGCCGCGGCCGCAGAGGGAGGAAGTGGAAGGAAGGGGAGTATATTTTCTTCTATAATAAGGTAAGTGAACAAAAAAAAATCGGCAGCATCTATTTCTTTTTCAGGTTGCAATCAGCAAGAGGATGGCCCAAAATCGTTTTTTTCGATTTTGAGGCCAGAACTCCGCTTTAATGACCAGGACATTTTTTGCGATTCGGCACTGCGTTACTTTAACTGACTTAACTGACAATTGCACGGTCGTGCGACGCTGTACCCAAATAAAATTGACATCTTTTTTTTTCCCCACAAACAGAGCTTTCTTTTGGTGGTATTTGATCATCTGTGCAGTTTTTAGATTTTGCGCTATAAACAACAAATTGTGACAATTCTGAAGACAAAAAAAAACAATATTTTTCACTTTCTGCTATATAACATTCCCAATAAAAAAAAAAAAAAAAAATCAAATACTTATTTCACTCATTAAAATGCAAACCAATTTATAACTTTTTGAAATGCGTTTTCTTGGATATTTTTGTTGTTATTCTGTCTCTCACTGTTAAAATAAACCGACCAATAAAATTATAGACTGATCATTTCTTTGTCTCTCACTGTATCCTCTTCTTTTTACAAAAACATCAGAGACAATGTATACTTTTGTCTTTCCTTGTAAAACAAAAATGATACAAACATTGTTACTTTTGTAGCAAACAAGGCTTTTTTTTTTTAGTAGTAGAATCTTCCAAGGGTTTATTTTTAAATGTTTAATATATTTTGAATAGAAAAAGAAGTAAAACATTTTTTCTCCAATGACCGGAGATCCTTTTTATTCAGTTATTGCTACTAAAAGCGTAAAGTTCTAATTGTATTCTGTGATTTATCCAATTTAATATGATGCTAAAATTATGTTTTCAGTTTAAAAATAGAAACATTTAGGAGCATTTTACATATGAAGCCTTTATTTAGTATAAAAATGCCAAATGTGTTTTTTTGTTTACAATAAATGGACGGAACAAACAGAAAAATAAAAACATTATTGCGTTCATGATATTAAAACTGTAAAAACAAATTTGATGAAGAAATAGATAAGGAAAGACGGGGAAGGAAGGAGTAAATTGGGGCTCGTCAGGAATAAGATAAAGACGATAAGAATTTTAATTAAAGAACAGCCATAAACACCAATAAATATCCACGGCTAAATCTCTATTATCCGCTGTTACCACCGTCTCCAAAGTCATAGACAACAGAGAAAATAATAATTGTGACTTTTAATGTACACAAATTTAATCTCATAAAGCCAGTAATTTATTTAACCGGTTTAAAAAAAAAAAAAAAAAAATCATCCATATAAAAACCTATATATACTGTATTATGAGGCTGGTAATGTTTAACCACTTCAACTCTGGAAGGTTTTGCCCCCTTAATGACCAAGCCATTTTTTGCGATACGACACTGCATTGCTTTAACTGACAATTGCGCGGTCATGCGACGCTGTACCTAAATAAAATTGATGTACTTTTTTACCACAAATAGAGATTTCTTTTGGTGGTATTTGATCACCTCTAAATAAATAAAAAAGACAGACAATAAAAAAAAAACAATATTTTTTACTTTCCAATCAGATAAAAAAACATTTTTTTCCCACAAATAGAGCTTTCTTTTGGTGGTATTTAGTCAACTCTGCGTTTTTTTTTTTTGCAATATAAACAAAAAAAGACCGAAAATTTTGGAAAAAATAAAAAACAATATTTTTTACTTTCCAATCCAATAAAAAAACAAAACATTTTTTCCCAAAAATAGAGCTTTCTTTTGGTGGTACTTGATCACCTCTGTTATTTTTATTTTTTCTCTATAAACAATCATATCAAAAACCTTTTTTTTCCAATAATAGAGCTTTTTTTTTTTGGTGGTATTTGATCACCTCTGTGATTTTTATTTTTTGCGCTATAAACAAAAAAAAGACCGACAATTTTGGAAAAAAAAACAATATTTTTTGCTTACTAATCCAATAAAAAAACCCTCTTTTCCCCACAAATAGAGCTTACTTTTGGTGGTATTTAATCACATCCACAATTTATATTTTTTGCGCTATGAACAAAAAAAGACCGACAATTTAAAAAAAAATATATATATATTTTTTGCTTTCCAATCCAATAAAAAAACTTTTTTTCCCACAAATAGAGCTTTCTTTTGGTGGTATTTAATCACATCCGCAATTTTTATTTTTTGTGCTATAAAAAAAAAAGACCGGCAATTTTCAAACAAGTTTCCCGCACCTTGCTGTATCTATGCCATGAAGAATGAAGGCAAAAGGGGGTCCAACCCGCTACTAGCAAGGTGTACCTAATAAAGTGTATGTAGGCTGTATCATTCGAATTTTCCATACATGTATACAAAAATTATATTATTATATGTACATGTTGATAGCTAGAGCAATACAATGATAACTGAGACAGAACCATTATTAGGGTGTCAAATTATTATTATTATTTTTTTTTTTTATACAATTTCATATTTTAGGTTATTTTTTTAAATTTAATGTTTAAAAATTTCATATTTTATGTAATTTTTTTTATTATTTTTTAATACTAATATATATTTCATTTTATGTAATTTAAAAAAAATAAAAATACTTTGTATAATTATATAATTTTTATACAATTTTTATTTTATATAATGTTTTATAATTTCATACGTTATTTTATTTCTAAAATAAAATAGAATTATGCTGCCATTTTATCTCTGTACAATCAGATGTATGGCAAAGCTGCTTTTGTTTGTTAAAGGGTCCAATAGATAACCTATAAATAAATTACATTACAAATACATTTTGATTTAAAATTATCACATAAAATGTATATCTAAGTTGGCAAGGTTAAAAAAAAAAAAAGCGGATGATTTGCTTTAAAAAGGGCACGAATTGTGCAAAACATAATTTTTACAAGAAATAAAGCAGATGGCAATATAAGAAAGTTTAATCTCAGTAAATCTGTATTCACATTTAGAAAATGAAAAAAGACTTTAAAATAGTTTGTTACAAAATA